>NW_016690238.1:64008-210580 GCF_001604755.1 Lepidothrix coronata | reverse complement strand
CCTGCACCCAGCCAGTCTCCCAGTCCCTGGTGAACTGTATGGCTGTGAAGAATTCAGAGGTTAGTTATGGCCTGGTAGCAAGACATCTAGTGCTGGAAGCACCTGCCTGGTCACCAAGGCCTGGGCATCACCTGCCTCGTCCCAAGGGCAAGGACTGGGTTGTGAGCCACAAGGAGGAAAGTCCTGTATGTCACTTTTCTCCTCCATGCCTTGGGCATCCTTGATCTTCCCCCCCAGAACCCCACTACTCACTGAGGACCACTGCTCCCACGAAGAGTCCCATCACCAGCCGCAGGAACCAGAAGAGTCGCTGCCAGGGGTGAGCAGAGCAAGAGGACAGATCTCAGCCAGATTTTGCCATGGGGACCTCAGCACCAAGCATGTCATTTAGAAACACCAGATGCTGAGGAACAGGCCCATCCCTCCCTTGGGGAGTCACACCCCAAGTTGTGCTTTGTAGGCAGGTGGCATGTGGGGGACATGTGGCTGGTGGCACCCACCACAACCCTGCTGTGATGGCGGGGAGGCAGCAGGGAGATCCAGACAGAGCCACGAAGGTCAAAACAGTCCTCTGGGGAAAGCTGTGACATCCCCTTTCTGGGAAGGAGCATGGAGGCACTCCCTTAAATAGTGTTGAGCTGGAATTTCCACACTTGTGGATGTGTTGGCAGCTGGCCACAGCTGGATTCAGAAGTTGTGACCGAGCATTTGTAGTGTGTCCCTTGTGGGACAGAAGCCTCTCAGCCAGTCCTGCTGCAAAGCCAAGCACACAACAAACACGTGGCTTGCAGTGGGGTCTGTAGGCCACACAGAGCCCAGTGAGCAGTGCTGGGACATGCCCAGTGCACACCTCTTTCTTTTATTGAGATTTCAGGGAAGGTGGAGTGAGATCTTTGAGCCTCACCCTGCTTTTCCACCCCTGTGAAATCACTTGGCCTTGCTCATAGAGAAATCAAGCCAAGCTCAAATCTAGCTGCCTCAGAAATTTGGGATGGTGGAGTGATGTCTGTAGCATGGGGTCCATGCTGGGATGGGCTGGTGCTTACCCCTCTGGCTTGCTAGAAATGCCAGAGTGTTGCCCATGAACTGTGGGCAGGTTTGCTCCCCAAAGCTCTTTTCAAGGCTGAGAAGGAGGAGAAATGTTGGATACATAGTTCAGAGACCAGAGGTCTGTACTTCCCCTGCTTCTCCACTTACCCCCCTGCCTCTGATTCCTGGCAGGATGATGATGAAAGTGGCCAACATGGAGAGGAAGACGGTGATGATGACAGCCCGGGTGGTGTCAAAGGGGAAACGAGCATTGGCACCGGGGTAGAAGGGGTAGGAGCCATTCCACAGCGTCATCCTCCTGCCTGGGAGGGCTGGGAATTGACACCAGAGAGACAGTGGAGCAAAAATCACCTTCACAGTTCCACCACACCCAGCCTTCTCCACAGAACCACCTCCTGCCCCCTTGCCAGCGCTCTTCTTGTGCCAGGCACAGCTGTGTGTGCATCCCCAGTGCCCGGGACACTGCAGTCCCACACGGGCCATACTCAGGCATCTCCCACTGGAGCCCTCCATCTCCTCGGGGTACATCCCAGAGCAAAGCTGGGTTGGAGTAACCAGGGCATCTGCTGCAATCCTCAGGTTGTCCCCAGTGTGGGACAGCAAGACATGCAAACACCACTGGGCCACTCATTCCTCTCCTCTGCCTGTTCTCCGTCCCTGCTGTCTTCCCCATGCTCCTCCCTCCCTAGTTCAGCCCTTTATCCACAGCCTGGCTCCCGTTCGCAGTTGCTGCGCTCGGGGCGCTGGTGAATCACAGCACAAACACGGGCTGCGCCTCATCGAGCTGCTCCTCGCTGAGCCCCGACGGACTTAACTCCTCATCGTCCAAGGAAATAGGAATAACGCGGAGGGGACAGAGAAACTGCCTGTCCCTGGCAGCAGGGTGCCTGTCCCAGGAGCCAGCTGAAGGGAACGGTGGGCAGAGGGATGCTGCTTGGGAAGCCAGATGTTTTTGCCACGGCACTTGACCAACTCACTTTCCCGCTAGGAAAGGGCTGCTCAGCATCCCTCGGGAATGGGGACCATCCCAGCAGTGGCTGCAGGAACACCCACACCCCTTTCCCCACGCCGAGCCTACCTCTGCCGCGGCCGATCCCTAGGGATGGGTGCTGTGCAGAGCTCCGTTGTGCTCCGGGATGTTGCCTCGGGATGCTGCCTGCCCGCCCGGCGTGAAATCACGGCTGTGTTTCTCCCAGTGTTTTTAGAGTGCCCGCCTCCAAAGGCGGCTGGATTATCCAGCCTTACCCACAGCGGATCGGCCCCCTCCGGCGCTCCTGCTGAGCCCAGGGTAGGCAAGGCTGGCAAAGTACTGGGAGAGGTTTGCCTTCTTTTCCTTGACTTTTCCTGCAGACCAGTTAAAAGTTCAGCTGTTCCTTATGGCACGAAGACCCTGGGGCTCCCAGGCTCCTTGGGAGCCTGCTGTGGGAGAGCAGAGGGCTCAAAGCCCTCAGCTGGACTGCCCGGTGAAACATTCCAGCTGAGATCACCTGGCACAGCTTGTGGCTGCACAGCCTCCTGCTTGACCCTGCTCCTGACTCCATCCACCGGGACAAGTTTCTTGGGAAGGTCCTGGCTGACCTGTCAATCCCTGGGCAAGGTGACAGAGTGACTGGCAAGGGGGATCATCAGAGACCCACAGGTCTAGAGGTGCTCCCAGCCTTGTTATGCAGAAGATGCTCAAGTTACTAACTTGGCCACAGTGTGGAGATTGTGGAAATTCAAGCTTTTGGGGTTTGCTCTTGTTCTGTGGCAGCTTGGTTGGCTGCAGCAGGTTGCATTGGTGCCAAGAAGGACCACTGTGACAGAAACACTTTCCTTATCCATGTTTGGGGACTTCTCTCCAGAACTGGCACAGTTACAGCCATCCCCTGGGTATTTCTTTCTGCATCCCTGTGGATGGGCTGGCTGGGTGCCCTGGAGAGCTGAGCTTCTGACCCCCTTTGCAGAGGGATATAAAAATGAGTTTTCACTCATGTCCAGCAGTAAATAAAGGCATTTTTGGGCAAAGACTTTGACATTTCCCCTCAAGTGCCAAACTGGTGCTACTCAGTCTGAACACTGAATCCCACCACAGAGGTGGTTTAAAAAAAGTAAAGGGTGGCAAGGGTGCCATGGCTGAGGAATGTGTGGGCAGAGATGTGCTGTGGGGCTGTCTGCTGGGAATGTGGCACCAGCTCTGACTCTGAGAGCCTCTGCAGAGCAGAAGGAGACGTGGACTTCACCACAAAAAATGCGGATCCTCAGGGGTGTTCTCACAAACACACAGGCTTTGGACCGCTTGGAAAGGTGGAAATACCTCTCCCTCCAGCATGGGAGAGGGATAACTGAGGCAGTGACTGGTAATTAGCAGGCTGAGATTAATCTAGATGTGGAAGATGCAACCAAGTGAGGTGGTATGTGGGATGAGTGCTTAGACGATCCATCCCTCATTGAACTCCCTGGAGGTGGAAGAGGCAGCAGTGGGATGACCCCTGCACTGGCTTTGTTAAACCAATGTGTGGAGTTTGCCTGGGGAAAAGATCGAGGTGCAGTGGGTTTTGGTCTGTTCAGATGAGCACCACAAATGTCTTTTGGGGAGATGCCCTCTTGCCAAAGATGAAAGGGAGGGGGAGGGAGTTCCCTTCCTTCTCCAAAGGAGGTGCCCAGCGACACAGGGTTTGTGTGCAAGGACACTGGGAAACTCACAGGGCTGCTCTGGTTCCCTCATCTGTCCCCAGCAGTGATGGAAGTGGGGTGGGATGGTGGCACCCCTTCCCTGGAGGGCTGATGGGGCCATGGGTTGGCAAATGTGGAAAAGTTGCTGGATTTACCCCTCACCCATCTGCATCTAAGAGAAGCTCCTACAGAAAGCTTGAGGCCATTATTATAACTGGGGTTTGGGGGGTTTCCCCCTTTTTTAAAATCTTCTGGGTATTTCTGCAGGTGGTAAAGCTTCATCCCAGTTTCCAGGGAACAGGTCTGGGTGCTGCTCACCAGCAGCTCACAGCCTCCTGCTCAGGGCGGTACTCCCACCTCAGCACCCTGCCCTCTTCCCTGGGCAGCCTCTGCTTCACACCCTTGGGAGCGATGGATCCCCTGATTAGGGATGAGTCACCGGATCCAGGTCACCTGCAGGAGGTGGGGGTGAGGGAGCAGCACCCAGCACCTCTTGCACAAGCAGCCGAAAAGTGTTGGATCAGCCACCTCTGTCAGTGCTGGGAATTGAGGTGGGGAAGGTGTGGGGACGTGCCTGGGCAGGGAGGTGATTTTTGGGATTGAGCAGGAAGATTTCTGCCTGACCCATCGGAGCCAGTGGGACAGATGTGGTGCTTGTGCCCAGGTCACCCTGCCCCACTGGCTGTCCCCATCACCCCTCTGTCCTGTTTCCTGACATGGGGAATGCTGCAGCGGGAGTTGAGCTGGGGCTTTGTTGTGATGGAGCTCACCCTGTGTCCCATCCTGATGCTTGAATCCTTGCCCAGGAATCTTTGCCAAAGCTGAATGATTCATGATGGAGCATCTTGAAAGGAAGAACAGCAGGAAGGATGGAGTGACCCTCTCTGATCAGTTCCACCTTGGTGAGCAGAGAGGTTTATGGTGCTGTGGCTGTGCTGGTTTGGCTATGGATATATTGGCAAGAAGGATCTATTTTTCCAGCTCTGTAAGTTAGTTAAACATTTTGAGCAAAGGGGAAGATGTTGCTGCCCACAACACTGACCAATAGGTTTTGTATCTTATGATGGAGACAAGTCAGGGTCAACTGAAAGGGCTGCCAGGAGATGGAGGCAGAGCTCTGCAGGAGCCACATGTCATCCCAGTGGGAACTGAAACAGGAGGGGTTTCAGCCACACTTTGAGGAAATACTTGTCTAGAAATTGTGTTGAGTGTTCAGCCTACTGCCCTTTCCAAGAGCCATCAAGCAAGAGAGGAACAAGTCTCCGGACACGGCCTGAACCTTCTGAAGCATGATCCAGGAAGATCATCTTGTGTGGGGGCTGCTTGATAGTCTCTGTTCCCAGGCCCAAAAGGACTTCCAGCTCCTGCCAGGGCTGTTGTGGGTTTCCATGTGCTGTCAGAGACCCAGGGGACAGAAACCCAGCTGTCCCATTGCCTTCCCAAATATCTCTATCCTGCCCTGAGACTCCATGTCTGATCCTGTGGGCTCTAAGACCTGTGCCTGCATGGGAAAGGGGACACCCCGACATGGGAATGGGGCTGTTCCCTCTTCCTTCCCTTGCCGCTTGCTGGGATTGCCCAGCTTGGATGAGGGGCTGCAGGTCCAACCCCTCTCTCCTGTCCATAGACCCGAAGTGTCCCTTCCACGCTGCCCTAATCCCAACTCTGCAACAGCTGCAGGAGCAGAAGGACATGGGGAAGGAGCATGGGAGAGTCTAAGCAGGTACCCTGATGCCCTGGGAGAATGGAGGAGAGGGAGAAGACATCACCTCCCATCTTGCACCTGTGTTACGGATGTTGCCTCCCCACTAAAGAGCCAATGGGTTTGCCAGCTCCCAAACTGCCTCTCCAGCCTCATCCCTGAGGGCCTGCCTCACCTGACAGAGCTCTTCTGCCCTGGCATGACTGTCAGGAAGTGTATAAGCCTTTGGGATGCAACTCAGTAGGGATTTTACTGTCCCAGCTTGGGAAACCCTGTCTCCACAGATAACAGCCATTCCTGCCAGTTTGATGCAACTATCAGCAAGTTGAACTTCTCTGGGCTTTGCTGGGGCTTGCTAATGATGCACTGGGTGGTAATTAGCACTTTCATCCCTGGCTGCAGTTTAGAGAGCAGCTTTCTCCTTAATCCCTGGCATCAGAGGTCTAATTAACATGAAATACATTTTTCCATGGAACTCCTGCATCTCATGTCTCCCTGACAGCCTTGGAATCCCTCCACTTGAATTTGGACCACCTCCTGCAAGGTGTGAGCTTGCAGATCATGGATCAGGAGGGTGAACATTGTGGTGGAAGATATCCAAGGCAGATCTGAGGTTGGCCAAGTCTCCCGTGCACGTTCTCTGACAGCTCTGGGTGCCACAAGGGCTTGTGGGCTGGTGTTCAGACCTGTCCCCACCCAGTGATTTTGTCCCACAAAGCATCACCTTGGGGTGGTGTCTTGCAGTTGGTGACAGTCCTGCTGTGAGTGAGGTTGAACTAGAGACCTTCAGAGGTCACCCACTAGTATTTATACAAAGCTTGTGGCCCTGTTCCTCCCACCATAGTCGCACAGACCACACTGGTTCCCTAAAACCTTCCAGAGCACGTTTCCCTTCCTTCCAGGGAAGGGACATACGGCAGGGAGCTGGGAAGCTGGCCTTTCATGAAAAAGGACATGATCTTTGAGGTCTATGGCCACCATCCAAACGTTCCCAGGCAAAAGGAACGGAGTTCCCCTTGTCCCAAGTCCCAGCTAAGCATTCTCACAAGTCCTCCTGCCCTGCTGGAGCTCCTGTATCCCTTTCCATGGCGCTTGCATCCACCAGCAGCACAGCTGCCCCCCCACACCAGCAGTACAGTCAGGTTGGAGCTGCTTCTGAGGACATGCTGGAGGCTGGTGGTTCCCTTATCAGTGCCACCACCCTTCACCAGTTCGTGTCGGTTCTAATTTGAAAGCACCTTGAACAGGTACAGATTTCCTCCTGGAGGCAAAGGTCTTCTGAGGCACATCAGAGGATGGAGGGTGTCAATCTTGTGGGAAGGGTGAGAGCTGGAAATTAAAAGAAAGGAGTGTCCTAAGTTTACTCTTTTTATATCCTGCCTGGAGTAGGAAGCGGTCTTACTGTATCCACCTCTGCCTCCTCCTTCAGGAAGGAGATTTGCCTGAATTACTGCTTGGATTGGCTTCCCCCACTGGGAAAACACCTCAGTGTGGTGGTACTGACCCACACACATTTTATAAAATCCATCAATTCCACGGCAGTTCTGCAGCTCTACAATTCCTGGCAGAGTCTTAGTGTTGTACAAGGGGTCCAAAGGTTGCCTGGTGGACATGGTAGGAGTTGGTTTATGGCCCCTTCCTCTGCAGCACAGCAGGAACATGCACTCCATGAGCTGTTACTGCTGCAAAGCAATTTCCCAGTGCTAGGTTTATCCCACTGATGATATTTTATACCCCACAAGCATAAGGAACCAATTAATATATGAATACCTTATTCCTATTATAGTCCTTGGCTGTCAAAAATGTATCATAACAAATAGAAAATGGCAGTGAGATTGTGTTGGACCTCCTCTGGCTGCACTCAATTGTCCTGATGATTTTGGGAGTCCCATGTGGAGGGTCCTGTGGCAGGAGGGTGCTCATCCAACCCCACAGCTGGTTTTGTCTATGCTGCACTAGAACTGTTTCCATCCCATAAAAAAGTCTTTGTGGGTGTGTAGCTGAAATGATCCATGTCTCCAATCCAAAGCAGCAGCACTTGGTGCACAGACACCGTAAGAACCTCTCCTTCTGAGTAGGGTCATATAGAGGACTTTGGGTCAGGCACAGTAAACCTGAGGCAGCAATGACACCAAGTGGTGGCAGTGGACTTTCACTGACATCCCTCTGAGCCAGCTCCTACTCTGAGTCAGTCCCACAACTAAAGAGAGACAAATGTCAGTGGTGAAGGTGACTTGTCTCCATTTGTCTCATTTCATGTCCTTTTCCCATCCCTGGGGTCACGCCATAGCCTCAGGTTGTGGGGGAAACCCAGGAACAGTGACAGTCCCAGCTATCCATGAGCTGTCAGGGCTCCTGAGGATCTGTGTCACTGGTCTGAGCACCTCAGGGAGGTCATCCCAGTGACATTACCTGAGTGGCCTCATTGCATCTCTGCTCGTGGTGTGCAGAAGCAGCAGATGCTGCTGTGAGCAAGGGCTTGAGCACAAGCAGCAGCGTGGAGGGTCATCCTTGAAACCCTGAGCAGCAAGGTCATGAGGAGGTGGCTTCCCCAGGTGTGAAAATGCTTGGGGGGGGTTGATTGTTTCCAAAACCTGAATCAGTACTCAAATACTTATGTTATACAAATTGACAATAAATTAATTTATATTCCACAAGTTGAGTCTGTTTTCCCCATGACAGCGATCAGCAAGTGACCTCCCCCCTCTTTATCTCAATCCACAGCGGTGGGGGGGAGAGGAGACAGACAGACAGGACAGGTTCTGCCTGGGTGGGTGGGAGAACAAGGATCTCACCTGGTTGCCCCATGGTCAGGAACCTGCTCACCTTTCTGTGAGCTTGCCTGGATGGTCCTATGACACAACATCAGGTCAGGAACTGCATTAGGCTGTCAGTCCCTCAAGCTGCCAGCTGAGGGGCATCTGGTCTCTTCCAGTGTCAAATACGATCCACAATGTCATTATTTTTCTTGCTTATAATTAATTTTAAGCCAAGGCTTTGGTCCAGCTGATGAAAGGTGAACTGGGGGTCACCCACATCCCAGCACACAGCAGCCAGTCTGGGCAAAAAAGCACAGATTGGAGGAAAGATTCCTGTATGGATGGCTGCAGGACAGTGGGAAACATCTTGAGCAAAGCTGGTGGGTGAGAGACCATGAAGGACACAGGAAGGGAATAGCTACAGGTGGTGCTACAGGTGGGGTGTTCACCAGCAGGTTGGAGAACTTGGGAGGTTCTAAGTGACAGCAACATGATGCTCTTCCCCAGGGCTACAGCCAAACAAAGGCTCCAGTGAGGCAGAGGAGGCTTTGAAAGACCTGAACTATCCTTGAAGGGATAGGGAACAAGGTGGGAAGGTTTCCTACCATGGCTTTCATCTCTCTACTAGTTATTAGCATGTTCAGATGCTGTATTATCCCTTGGCTTGGTGTGACGTGGCTCTGGGCTCCTGTTGCTCTTGGAAGAAGGGCTCTCCTCTCTGTGGAATCAAAGGATCAGGCTGAATTTAGTATTAGAAGTGTGGGAAGCAGGGTGTGAAAGTTTATGGTTTCACTTAGGGCATCACTCTGGGGAATCTGCTGCCAGGTTTAGCTCTTCCTGGGGACATGTCCAAGGCTGGGGAGATGCTCCAAGGGCTGGAGCACCTCTCCTATGAGGAAAGGCTAAGACAGTTACAACTGAAGAAGAGAAGGCTCCAGAGAGACCTTAGAGCCCTTCCAGTGCCTAAAGGGGCTCCGAGAGAGCTGGAGAGGGAATTTGGACAAGGGATGGAGGGACAGGAAAATGGGGAACGGCTTCCCACTGACACAGGGCAGGGTTAGATGGGATATTGGGGAGAAATTCTTTCCTGTGAGGGTGGTGAGGCTCTGGCCCAGGTTGTCCAGAGAAACTGTGGCTGCCCCATCCCTGGAAGTGTTCAAGGCCAGGTTGGATGGGGCTTTGAACAACCTGGTCTACTGGAAGGTGTCCCTGTCCATGGCAGAGGATGCAACAAGATGAGCTTTAAGGTCCCTTCCAACCCAAACGCATTTATGATTCCAGGACTGGGTTCCATTTCAGTGGCTGGGGGACATTGGGTGCATCTATGAACAGCACTTTTAGGTGGTGCAGAACCAGAACCTGCTCCTGGGACTGTGTTCCATCACCTATTTCAGGCAGCCCCACTGATGCCCTTATCCCACTGTCTTGCACAAGGGCCCCAGGGCTGTTCCTCTGCCCACCTGAGTGTTTAACTACATGTACAAGGTAAGTGAACATCCCAAAGCAGGCTCATAACTGGTCTGACTGTTTAATGGGACAGCCAAGGCCAACAAGCCTGTAGCTAAGCCTGGGATGCCACAAGGTAGGGATCCTGCTTGAGCCAGAAATCCTACCACTGCCATGACAAGATTTTGCTAGTGATATCCCCAGTAAAGAGGGTCACAAAGATGTGCCAGTAGTGAGTGGTGTGATCAGCTCACCCAAGTGTCCTACCTTGTCATGTTTGGGACTCCTTCAGCCAGCAGAGGCTGCAGGGACTGAATCCAATCCCTCCTGGCTGTTGAGAGCCGGGAGCTTCCCTCCAACTCCCATCAAGGTGCTCCCAAGTCCCAACTGTCCCTGCACAAGCCCTGGGGTCTCCCCTCCCACCCCAAAGAGGAGTCTGTGCAAAGAGCCAGCTTTATTCACAGGGGCACATCAGACATCAAGAACACACAAAACATACACAGAGAGGCTCCACTTTTCATACCCACAATCACTATTAACAATATTACAGAAGGAATAAATAAAATGTTGCTATAGAAACCCACAAGGATGATGCTCTCCTCAGTTCACCACGCATAGCTGACCTTGCAGACCTCATGCTCCCCAGCTGCACCTCTTCAGTTTGAAAAGTACTTCTCCAGCACCTTTGTTAAAAGCCCAGTCTCCTACAAAACAAGGCAAAATGGTGAGACATCAGGTTCTGTGTCCCACTGAGATCACCTGCTGAGTGCCACAGGGCAGCAGACGGGACAAATGTCCCATGCTGGAGTGTGATGGCACTTCCAGAGGTGGCCTGGGACAGCCCATGAGAAGGCTCCTGCCTCCCACCTGTGCTCCAAGGGCTGGAACACAACTGTCAGACATCAGAGGGAAACTTCACCAGCACAGTGACAGCATGACTGGGAATGAGCACTGGCAGGGCTGGTAGGGCATCAACACCCAGCTGGCACCTAAGGCACAGCCCCAGCACTCGGGGCAGCCTTTGCCCAGGCACATCTGCAATGTGAGCAGTGACCGTGTGATTTACCTACACGGGGAGAGCCACAGGGTTCACTTTTACGAAACTCACACCACATGCTCACCTCAACGAGGCAGGGCAGCACCTCCACCAGCTCTCCCATCCTCTCAGCAAGTGCCCTCCTGCTCAAAGGCTCCCCAGGGAGGATGGAAAAGGGTTCAGGACCTCCCCAGCCCTCTCCTCCCTTTCGGCTGCATCTGAGAAGCAAGCCCTGCAGCAGCACAGTGTCTTACAGGGAGTGAGGTGGGCTGGTGCCTTCAGCCATGCCCAGTTGTACCTTCACCTCTATCCCAATGGGACCAGCTCTCTAGGGAAGCCTCAGTTTGCCTTAATCTGCTGAAAGTAAGTCAAGAAGGTGCTTGAACAATCAGTGGCACTCAGGCTCACAGCCCTGCAACTCTGCTCCACTTGTGCCTTCCCCAAAAAAGCAAAGAGGAGCAAGCCCTGCCTATCCCTGGATAGCAGGAGTAGCTTTACCTGCGTGCAGTGTTAGTGGATAGCTCCTCAAGCTCCTGGCTCAGTGGGACAGCACAAGTGGGACGCATCTAAGAGGATTTCATCCCTTTTAGGCTCTTGGTTGCTTCCTGCACTGGTTGGAAAGGGTGAGACACCAGGGAATCGTGCAGGAGGCAACAGACCAGCAGAGCCACAGGGACTGAGTAACTCCATCTGTGGACTGAGCAGTTCCACCTCCACATCCTGCTTGAGGATCTGTGTCTGTGCATTGCTCCCAGGGGCAAGTTTTCTACTAGGAGCTGGGTGAGCTCCAAGGTAAAAGACACACTGTGGAGCCTGAGGATCTGCTGATACACAGCGGGATTACTGGAGCTCCTGCCCACTCCCTGCTCCCCCAAATCTGCTCTGCAGCAGCACACACCTCCCCTCTGCAAGGCTTTGTGCCCCTCAGTAACGAGGGACCCCAACCACAGCGACAGAGCCAAGATGGGGGCAGAGGATGCCCAAAGCTCTTTGCTTGACACATGCTTTTCCCTTCTCATACCATGTCCCTCTTGATCTCTCTCTGCAGAAATAAGAGGGGAAAAAGGATTTCCCTGTCCCTTCTTCACGGCAGCAATAGCGGCCACCATTCTCTTTTGCATCTGGGTGAGGAAGACCCAGGTGCCTTTTAACAACCCCTGCGCTGGAGATCACCACTGCCACAGCTCCATCGCAGCATTCCTTGTTCATCCTCACACCCTTCCCAAGCACCCGGGACTTTTGTCACTGCCCAGCTAGACATGGCCCTCGGGACACTTCTCCTCTGCCCTCTTCTGGCTGGTCTTAAGGAGTGGTTTAAGGGGAATTAAGAGAAGCGGAAAGAGGAGGGATGCACCTCTAGCAGCTGTGCAGAGGCTCCCACCTCCAGCATGGCTCCACCACCTCCCAGCTCTGAGCGTCTCCCTCCAGCTTACTCAATATTCACCTGGTCAGTGAGGTCATATTTCCCTTGGTTCTCATCCAACAGTCTTTCCTGCAAGAGGATTTTCAGGAGCTCCCGGGTCAGCAGTTCCATCATGTCCTCCAGCAAGGCTCGGAGGGAGGGACCGAAGACCATCGGCATTGCAGGCTCCTCCGGCGACTCCAGGTGCGGGGACCCCGTGACGCTCTTCTTCCCCATGAAGTGACCTGCAACACCACGCCCCGTGTGTCCGCGGGGACCCAGGGCTCCGGCTCAGCCGGCACCGAGTGACTTAGTGCCCAAATCAGCTGAGTAAAGGGAAATCCAGAAATCCCAGGTCCTCATTCCACAGGACTTCTGGGGATTTTTGGGGAAACTTTCTGCCGACAGGATTTCCAGGGTTACAGACACGTCCGGGGATGCCGGACCGGTCAGTTGCCTGGGGCGTTGGATCTGCTAACCCGGGGATGCTAGACCTGCCACACAGGGATGCCGGACTTGTCTCGCGGGAATGCGGGTGCAGGTGGCCTCACCTCTGCCGTGGCCTCCCCCTGCCCAGCACAGTCCTGCCAGGATCCCCCTCCGCCCGTGGGGCACGGGGGGGGGAGAGCAGGGGGCTCCGCACAGGCAGGGACAGGGCGCTCGGGGAGGCAGGAGGTGATGTGCCCCGCACATCCCGCTTGTCCCTGCGACCCACCCCGTCCGATACCTGTGGCCCAGAGGTTGCCGCGGGGGTTGACCTTGATCTTGGCGGCCTGGCTGCGGTGCTCGGCGAAGTCGAGATGCACGGCGGGTCCCAGCGCGGCTCCGCAGAGCAGCAGCAGGAGGCAGCGCAGCGCCATCGCCGCCCGCGGGACCCACGCCCGCTCCGCCGCCTCCCGCTTATAGACCGGAGAGGGAGGGCTCGGCACGCCCTGACCGCTCCCCCGCCCCCGGCCCCGCCCCCAGCGCTGACAGACCCGGGAACCACAGCCCACGGGGTCCTGAACCCTCTGCGTGTCCCCATCGTGTGTCATTCCACAGCTTTGACGGGGCGGGACACGGTGACAGACCCACCGCTGAGGGGACAGACTCACCGCCGAGGTGGACAGTGATAGACCCATCACTGCACCACCCATCAGTACACCTACCCACATGCCCAGATCTCTCCATCATGTCCCGTCCATGCTTCCACCTCCTCATGCTGCCTTTTTGCACTGGAGCTCAGCCATGAGCTTCATTCCCAGTTTAGCCAAACCCATCTCCCACTACATCTACTTGTGCACCTGATTATTGGGATGGACTTGGAGGATCCTGTCCTTCAGGACCTTGCTTGGGTGATAGGTCTGGTTCTGCCCCTCAGGCATCTCTGAGCACCTCTTAAGGACCTCCCAGCTCTGCCAAGCTCCTTTACTTTCCCGAGAAGCCTCCTACAGGTTCCCACTGACAGCTCTCTGTAGAGGGTGAGGACCAGAGCCTATGTATCACTTCTCAACTTTTCCACTCCCTCTGGGATTTTGCAGACCACTATTTCTTGATCACCACACCCAAACCTTCCATGGATTATCACATCCCCCATCAGCTCTTCCTTTTCCGTTAATGGGATGGAGCTGTGCCCAGCATGTACTGCCGTTCAGGAAAACAGGGCTGGAGGTGACACATCCCCCTTCAGCAGCAGTGGGTCAGAGCCTGAACTGCAAACACAGCTCTAAACTTACAGGGAGAAAAAAATCATAAAGTGCTCCTGTGTTAGCTTGGGATCCTCCCACAGTGAGTGTGTGTCCCCTTGGGTGGCCAGAGGCCGGTCAGCCTGCGCTCCCTCCTGCCCAGGATCTGTATCACAGTGATGGGCAGGGCCTTCTTCTCCATCACCCATCAGGGAGGTGGCTGCCTCCGCCAGCCTTGTGTCCAGCTGTGCTGGATGTCTTGGGCTGCCATGGGGGATCTCACTCCACTCCCTCACCATGTGTTCAGCAGGAGTATGGCTGAGCAGCCAGTACTCTTTGAGGAGGTGGCCCCTTTGGGGGCCATGGGGCGCATGAATATGATGGTCACCACAGATGTGGCACTTGCGGCACCACAGCTCTGACGACGTTCACATCATGGCAGTGTCACCTCCTCCATTGGGTCAGTGGAGAGAGGAGCCCTGAGGCCCTCAGTCCTGGTGGCTGGGACGACCACTTGGGCTCTGGTGTCCCCAGCCAGCCCCCACATGCCGGTGCTCCAGCTGGACAGACAGATAGAGACACCCCCAGCCCTTCTTCATTTCCTCTCACAGCCTGTGTCCCTCCCCCCATGTCCTGCACTGTCACTGCCCTGACAAAACACAGCTTGAAATGGACCGACATTATCCCGAGCCTTTTCTTCAAAACAGTTTTAAATTCACTCATGGTGCTGGAAATTTGGAGTGTCTGGAGAAGGCCTGGGATGTAGGAAGGCAGGAGGAGGAGGATGTGAGGTCCAGAGAAGGTGCTGCATGTGAAGGAAGAGCCTGGTGCTGCCCAGCTGAGTCTGGTTTCCCCTCACGCCAGGCAAGGGGTGTTTTTTGAGAAGCTGAGCAGCATTTCTCCACTGCAGGGAAGAGCAAGATGAAGGGTTACCTGTAGGATTATGAAGGATGAAGCCAGGGATAAAGTGATCCCAATTACAGAGCGCAGAGGAAAGAGCCCCAGGCAATTACGGCACCAACTGAAGCATGACAGGGTTAAGTCCTGTTCCTTCAGGGAAGCACAGGCAGCCTCCCGGGGACATGGGATGAGCAGTGGGAAGCAGCACAGTGTTTCTAACATAGTGAAGGCTTTTGCATTGTTCTAACTAAATACACAACAAGTGGACACACATCTTCCTCCTTTTTCAGCTGGTGGCTGCAGGTGTTACCTCAGCCGAAGCGGGAGCAGAGGAACAAGTATTTTGATTCCAGTGGCACTGCAGGCATGGGAAAGGCTGGGAAAAGGAAATCAGGGAGTTCCTGCCCTGTTGCAGTGTCATTATAAACCCTCAGAAACTGAGGGGACACTGGATTAATTGCTGAGTACTGAGGCTTGACCAGATGGAGTGTGTGTGTAAGATGGGAGCCCATAACTCTGATTTCAAGCCTGGGAAGAGCAATGGAATAGCTGCTCAGGGACTTGGTGGAGGCAGGAAGAGGGAGCACGACTCAGGGCAGCCAGTGGGGTTTTTATGGAAAACAACGGGTGAAAGGGCCCTGAGCTCAGCGCTCGCTAAGCAGCAGCAGCACCAGTGCTGGGATCCAGGCAGGGCTCCGAGAACAGCAATTCCATCTTCCCCAGCACTTTGGTAAATACCAGCCCCAGACCATAACAGAGAGACCAAGTTTTCCCTGGATTTTTGCAGTCTTCACAAAAAAGTGATGTTGCACTTAATTTTGGAAAAATAAGTGGCACCCTTGGGAAAGGCATCAGGGCTCAGCCCCTGGTCGCCAGCCTGGCAGGGTTTGGGGTAGATTTGCTGCCTCTGCTTTCGTCCTGCTTTGGTGCCCAGAGTGAATTCCTCACCTGGAGCCTGCTGGAACCTCCAGCATTCCAGGCAGGAATTGTCACTGCAGTGCTCCTCCACTACTTGCTCTCTCCAGCCCAACAGCTACCAGCTTATATGTAAAAAAACCACAATAAAAATTCTGTTTTATAAATCTATTTTGCTGACAGAAGTCAGCATGGCTTCCACAGGTGGTGCAGGAGATGGGGCTGTTGGCCACCAGCTTCCTGCAAGGAGCCAGGGAGGACAGAGATGACTCCTTGAAAAATGCCAGGCTGCTGATGGTTATTCCTCGAGGCAGAGGAGGGGGCTGAACAGAGCTAACCCTCCCCTCTCCCATGAGACTTACCCTCTGGGGCTGCGTGAGAGCAGCCCTGCACAGACCCACAACCTCCAGGAACGGGCCCTTCTCACCCAAAACACCTCAGCTTCCCCCGGTGCCTCCAGCTGGAGGCAGCAGGGTTTGTTTTGCTTTGTTTTCCCCCAGTAATTCTCACACACCATTTACTCTCCTGATCACTGCTGACCACAGATCTGACATTTTCACAGCAAAATTTGTTACAACCCCGACGTTCCAGATGGTAACACTTAACTCGGAACCCGTTGTTTTATAAATGGAGTTAAAATTGGTTTTTCCCCCTGTGCACCATTTTATATTTATGTAGATTTGAATTCCATCTTTTTTATTACCCAGGCTCTTCCCTCTTGCCTCCAGCCTTTTGTTCTTTACCTTTTAGCAAATGATTTTCCCCCATAAGGATCTCAGCACCTCTTCCAAGGCCGCTTCTTTCTTCAGGAGCCTTTGCTGAGGGACCTTGCCAAATATCTTTGGGAAATCCCTTGCCCATACACCTCCAAACTCCTTCAACAAGCTCCAAGCTCCAAGTCTATTTTTGGGGTGCCTTATTCCTTATCACCTGGGGTGTCCTATTCCTTATCAAACTCTTATCTCCTGTATGAGCAGTAACAGACCTGTGAAACGGGCACGATTAGCAAATTCTCCAAATGTACCGAAAAATTAAGTAGGATTTCACCAGGCAAAGGAGACTGTAACTACGCAATATAAATGGATTTAAAAACTGCACAGCCAAGAGGTCCTTGTCAACAACAAATGTAACAGACCAACTTGGAAATACCCTGGTTCAAGGAGTTTAAAGCAAGGTCCATTTTGTTCCTTCTCTTTTGAATTATGCTTTGCATCCAGGTCTGGAGTCCTCAGCACAGTGCAGACAGGAACCTGTTGGAGCGAGTCCAGATACAGCCACAGAGATGCTCTGAGTGCTGGAGCCCCTCTGCTCTGGAGACAGACTGGGAGAGATGGGGGTGTTCAGCTGGAGAAGACAAGGCTCCAGGGAGACCTTAGAGCCCCTTCCAGTACCTTAAGGGGCTCCAAGAGAGCTGGAGAGAGAATTTGGACAATGGCCTGGAGGGACAGGCCAAGGGGGAATGGCTTCCCACTGTCAGAGGGCAGGGTTAGATGGGATAGTGGGAGGCAATTGTTGGATGTGAGGGTGGTGAAGCCCTGGCAGAGACTGTCCAGAGAAGCTGTGGCTTCCTTGTCCCTGGAAGTGTTGAAAGCCAGGTTGGATGAGGCTTGGAGCAACCTGGGATAGTGGAAGGTTTCCCTGCCCATGGCAGAGGGTGGAATGAGACAGGCTTTAAGGTCCCTTCTAACCCAAACCATTGTGCAATTCCATGCTTTGGTACCTTGGCATTGACTCTGCATCCCCCAGAGAGGTGAGCAGGCGGCCTGGAACAGACTCTGAGCTGTGGAGCTCCAGAATTCGGTGCTGGCTTCCCATGCCCTGCAAATACCCACCTGGGCAGGCAAATGTGTGCTCAAAACCGATGGCTCTAATAAAAAACAAATACGAAGGGCAAAGGCCTCAAATCCCTCTATTTATCTCCTTCACAGAGCTCCTGGTGCCAATAAAACTCTTAGCAGCAGTTAAGTTGTTTCAGCCTCTTCACCACTTTTCCAAAGCCAGGTCCTGCCACCTGCCTGAGGGTCTATTTTGATGCATTTTCCTCTTGTTTACAGAGATTAAATCCCTCTGTTACATCCATTCGTCCACAGGCAATAGCTGTTGTTTATAAAAGATAAAATTTGAAATCTCACACATCTTGTTTTCAACTCATTTTCAATTTTCATTTAAGCTGTAAATGAGTTGTGGTTTTCCCTGAGGTTTCCCACTCACTCCACGCCTTCAGGACATATTACAAATAACTGCTCTGCAAGAAGACTCAGAGAAGAAAATCGTGTTTTCTTGCAGGCAAATCCAGGTCCAGCTCAGAAGTGATCCAGCCAGAATTGCACGGCAGAAATCTGACATCCCAGTTTGAGTGAACTAAGGTTCAGAAAAGTTAATTTTCTCCATATTATTTTTACTTCAGTCTCTCAGCTCAGTTTCTACAGGGGAAGGACAGGTTGGAAAAGGTGATACCANTCAGAGAGAGCTGCAGGAAGGGTTTTTGAATTATTAAACAAAAGGAACAAAAATAGCCAAAAGATGAGGAGCTGGGCAGAGGGATCAAGAGACTGAGAGTGTGTCTGCTCCTGGATCACAGATGTCCTGGATACAGAGGGTGGGTTTCTAGTCCATCCCTATTTAGACTGTTCTTCTCTCTGTTCTTCTTAGATGTTGAATCCCCCCAAGGTTTAGGGAGCCCTGTGAGATCAGGCATTCAGAGGACATGCTAGAACTGAACACGTGTAGGAATTTCCCCATGAGCAGGAACAGATTTAACACACAATGTGCTCAACCAGCAAGAACCAGCACGCAGGCAGGTCCTGCTCCACAGGAAAACAGGACTATATGTGATGGAGCTGGTGGGTTTTTGCAGCAACTGAGGGATAAACAGGGATAAGCAAACAGTTGCTACTGGGCAGACTATGAACAGCACAGGCACCCAATTACGGTGAAATAGATCCAACAAGACAGATTTCTCAGGAAAGCCACTGTGCCCCTTCTGAATCCAACATGCTCAGGCTGGTGGATTTACCCCTGCAGAGACCTGTGGCTCCTGACAGGTGAGATGACAAGGGAGGGAGAAGGTAAAAGGGGCGGGGAGCTGTTGAATTGGTTCAAAAGGCAGTGTGGGTGCTGCTTCTCCCCTCCCAGCAATGAGACTGTGGGGCTCGGTCACCCACCACGCATCAACTGCCGCCCTGAGCTGCTGACATTGCTGAACGGCCAAAGCTGGGCCTCTCTGGCATCACTCTGGCACTCCTTGCTGCTGGAGGATGAAAACAGGACACTCCTCATCTGATTCAGGCACTGAGTCACCGACACCATGTGGGGCTACTGCAAGGCCATAGAAACGGCTGCTCTGCATTCCCCCTGCTCTGGCACAGGAGGGTCCCCAAGGGATGTGCTCTGCCTAAGCCATCTCTCCTCTCTTCTCCTTTTCCTCTTTCTCTCCTTCTCCTGGCCAACTCTTGGTATGTTTTGCAAGCTGCACGCTTGGTTTGCACTGTGCATTTCTCCAGCAGAAAATGGTGTTCAAACCATGCATGGACAAGGTTTCACCTTGGAGATTCTCCTCAGAAAAAATACAGCTGACCTGTTCTGATTTTGAGGGCAGGGAAATCACCATGAGATTATCCAGTCTCTGATGATTTACAAATCTGAGCCCTGTAAATTTCTGCTAAGCAACGTGCAGAGACAGATCTGGATGAACCACCTCATGCTTGTTGCTGTTTAACCAACAACTGTGAGTTCAAGCATCGTAAATATACAAAACCAGCCTCCATCTCCTGAAGCTTCAGCTTGCAGCACATAACCCCTCACAGCTCACCTCCCAGCCACCATGCTCTTGCTTCTGCATTTAGCTTTTATATGAAAAAAAAAAAATCACCCAACAGAATTCCAGCAATGATCAGGCACAGCCCAGCGTGGCTTTGCTCCATGAAACAGCTCCTGCTCGTGAAGGAATCCATACCCTGAACTGCGGATGTGACCAAATAGTAATTAAACACTGGAATTGCTACCAGAAAACCTGCCCTGTTTGGCTGTAACCACAACAGAGACAGGAGCAATCTCAGCCCTGGCAAATTTTGTCTTCATTACTCTTCTCCTTTATAAACCAGACTTTTCAACACCCATGTAGTTTACAAGCAAATCCCATTCCTGTGGTGACACAAAGATCTCTGTCCATTTCTAAAGCCTCCAGTGTCACAGGCTTTGCTGGAACTGCCCAAAGAGCTTCACCTTTACAAAAAAATAGAATAATACTGAAACAGAACACAAAGACACATCAAGTTCCAGCAGCAAATGCCCTGGCTCTGTGGGAACGCAGCAGTGCTCCCAAACAACTCAACATCAGCACCCAGCCGGCCAGAGATCCTGCTCGCTCTGTGGCTTTTCTGCTCAGCAGAGCAGAATAAACCTGGTGGGGAAGAGCCAGCAACAACTCTGTGTCATCCTGCCCCCACATCTCCAGTTTCCAGTTTGTGCAGGCTTGTGCCCAGCCCCCTCTCATCCCACTGTGGAGGGAAAGGCGTTACAGGGATGCAGGAAGTGATGTGGGAGGTGGTGGGTGCTGGAGCTGTGAGGCTCCTAATTAGAGCCAACACCTCACTTCACGGCCACAGGTAGCAGAACTGCACTGAGCTGAAAACACGCAGAGCACGGGCTGCAGAGATGAATTCCCAAATCCCACAGTACAGCCCCCCGTTTAGGGCAATTGTTTCTGCTCAAGTACCTGCAGATCCCAAAGAGACAAGTCCCAAAGCTGGGCTGCAGTGAGCTCCAGCTCACCCCCACCCCAACAAGCCTGCATTTTTTAAGCACTTTCTGGTCAATTCCTTCACACAGCATCATGCACGTGCAGGGCACACCTTCCTACAAGAGCCCACGTGGGGGTTGGCACCCACATTGCCACGAGTGCGTCCTCCAGCCCCAGGGACTCCTGACACCAGCCATGGTCATCCTGCCAAAAACTGGGGGCTCAGCAGTTGAAGAGCTAATCCTTGCTCCATAATCATAAATCCTTTGTGTTTTAGCCTTTTTTTTTATAACATTAAATCAGTGACAGGAACACAACTTCTTCTGCATGCTCAGATATTTGGAGAAGGTGTGAAGTGGAGGGGACTCGAGAGCAGCAGCAGCAGCAGCACTACCAGTGAGGTGTTGATTAGCAGCTTTCAGATGAACTCAACTCAGCACTTTGTGTGAGCCCGATTTAAAATCCCATTTATGCACAAAACCTGTTCAAGCTGAAGGCAAGGCAGGGACAAATTCAGCCTCAGCACAAGTTGCAAAGGTAGAAATGCTGTTCCAGATCCTCAGGAAGGTGTTCCAAGCCCTCAGAAAAGTGCTCCATGGTGATGGCAGCTCTCAGCTAGGGATTCTATGTTCTCTCGCTGCTGCCTGGGTTTGACTTTTGAAAGAACATCCAATCCAAGCTTTATAGAGAAACTGTATCCACATCCTCCCCTCATGGGCTCTAACACTGGGAGCAAGACACACAGGTTTTATTACACACCATTTTTATTACTAAGTTACGATTACTTAGAGCCACAGCTCCAAGGTTCAGTGCTGGGGGCAGGACCTGTTCGTAGGCTCTTCGTAGTGTCCCACAGGTGATTTTTTGCTTTATCATACTCAGGGAACAAAGCACCAGGTAACACCAAAACCAGCAAAATGGTCCCATGGACATAACTAATGGCACAATTCAACTCCAGAGATGGGACAGACCTGACAAACCCAATGAGGGACATATGCAAGAGACTGGAAACAGCCATGAACACCCCACCGGGTTTTGTCCTTGCCTTTCCTGACTGCTTTTGCCTTACACAAGCCATGTGAGTGGCAGCTGTGATGATCTGCACTGATCCCTGTTGCTGTGGAATCTTGGAGTGTGAAGAGCTGATAACTACAATTACCTTGTACCTTTGCCCTGGGCTCTCCCTGACACCACATCTACACCAGCAGGATCACGAGCCTGAATGAGAAGCCCACAAAAACAGCTGTTGCACATAGTGACAAGTGGGTTTTTAAAATCAGACCTCAGGGCAGTCTGTAGCTTTCAGGTGAGTTGTTAGACCTGGCCAACTGCAGGGAGTACCAGAGACCTGAAACCCTTTTCCAAAACTAGGCAATTTTTCGTATTGCTTTGTGCTAAATCATCCCTGACAAACAGCTGTGGATATTTCCCATCTCAGTCCTTCTGTTACCTAGGGCTACAATGCATGAAGTAATACTTTGCCATTTTCTGCCCCAAATACCTTGCAGTCTTGAAACAGATTATTTCGGTGTGATTTACAGAAACAGAAATATTAAACAGATCTACAGCTCAGGACAGATTATTCTCCAAAAAGAGATGAAAGGAGCAGCTGCTATTGCTCTGTGAAGAAAGGACAAGTTAGATGGTGGCTCTAGGAGTCAGTCTGCAACAGCAAAGCCCAGGTACCCCCCAGAAACTGGGCAAGGAGGCTGCTCCCAGCAGGGCAGTAACAAAGAACGTGGCAGGGCTCGTACTGAGCAAGAGGAAAAAATCTTTATTCCAGTTCTGAATTGGCAAAAAACCATCACGGCCACAGCTCACCATTGGACAGTTCAGTCAGCACAGGGAGAGGGCACCTGGCCCAGTGAGGCACAGACTGAGGACACGGTCCCGGAGGCACTTGGAGAGGAAGCTCAGCTTCAAAGTACAAACACTAAACAGTTTGGCTGAAATTTTTAATATAAAAATTCACTAAAAAGGCTGAAGTGTGACAAACCATTGGAAATACTGTGACAAACATTCGCCCTTACGCAGTAAAAACCAAAACAAACCCAAACTGGCAAGAAGCTTTGAAATGCAGGTTTTCTTCTTCCTCCTGGCACTTCGGACCATCAGCTACTTAAAACGTTCATCTAGAAAAATCCATGGCACCTTCACCTCGTAGTTCAGTGCAAAGGGCTATTCTCGATGCACCAGCACAAACAAACCCAGTAAAAAGAGGACTGCATACTGGAAGAGAGAGCAGAGGAGACTCAGGAGCGCACACGTCTGCAGCAGCAAACATACGGGACACAGGGTTCTGCCTGTGTTCTCAGGAAGAAATTTTAGCTGGGGTGGGAAAAGCAGGTAGGAAATAAAAGAGCTCTTACCTTAAATTTTGGATAATCATTCATTAAGATAGTCACTATTCCAATATATGGCACGAATCTACAAGAATAAAGGTTTTCTTAAAACAAACACTATTCCAGGCTGCAGAAGAGTCATGCTGAGAGCTATAGTCAACAGGCTGGGGGATTTTGTCCTCCCAGGCAGGGCAGCTGTAGCAGTGGGGCTGAGTGGGAGCCCTAGAGCGTGTTTCAGCCTCTGCCTGATTCAGATCTTAATTTCCTACAAAGGCTGAGCCTCACAGAATAAATTTTAATGGCAATTCTGATCAAGCCTGAGCATTCGCTGCTCTTGCACTCATGTCCATCCAGCATCACCATCTCGGGATGCAGCTGACAGCTTGGTATCCCCCCTTAAGCCAAGCTCAGAACCAAACCACCTGTTCTTCTGAGCTCTCCACACTTTCAGACAGGTCACAAAACCCAGCAGGGAGGGCTCAAGAGGAGGGGGAATTCCCATGTGGCTTCAGGGAGGGCTGTGTACAAAGCCACACCACTTTCAACTTCACTCACCCTCTCGCTCGTCCTACTACATCCTTCTTCTCCAGCCAGTGCTGCCCCCTTTTGTAGAGCCCTCTGTCATCCACGGCGTTGTTGTCTCCCTTTGTCAGAAATTTGATGTCACCGTTTTGCCTGGCAAAGACAAGACAGGCAGGTAAGGCAGGGAAGGAGCTCGTTAAAAGCTGTTCCAGAACAAGTGTGAAGAGCCCAACACAAGGGCACTTGAAGCAACCGTGTCCTACAATTTGAGCAGGATGAAACAGGGAAACTCTGTCAAATGCAGCAGAAAGCAGATGGTTTGGAAAAAAACTGCCAAGGAAAGAATGAATTCTGGCCCCAGCCAAGCTTTACAGCAGAGTTTAGGAACAGAACCAGCAGGATGAGGCACACACAGGTGCAGCCTCTTGGCTTTTGACCTCTCTCGTGCTGATGCTTCTCTTGTTTCACACAAATGTTCTGGGTTCCCTACATCACCCAGAAGGAGAGTCTGGGGTTGAAACACGCAGTTCTACTCAGCAGTGGGCAGAAGCAAGCTGAAACTTAGAGTTATTAGGAAAGGAGACTGGAAAAAACTAAATAATACCATGATGATACTACATGAACTCATGGTGTGCCTACAGATGGAATGCTTTGGGCAGTGCTGAACCCCCTACACCCTTTTCTGCAATTGGAGGGAAGAACTGGTAAAGGTTCAGAAATGGATGACAAGGTCTGGAATCACTTCTATACAAGAAGCAAAAGACCTTCAGCCTGGAAAAGACAGAGCTGATGGGAGATATGATGCAGTCCAGCACAAATGACATACAACAATCAAACAGCTTTTCACTGTCTCTTCCAATGCAAGACCCAGAGGGAACCAAAAGGAACTCAAGAGGTAAGGGGTTAAAACCAGACAGAGAAGGTGCTATGCAGAACTAGCCACAGCACAAACTAAACCGTGTCTCTGAGCAAGGGTATTTTGGTTGCTAAAAAATTATATTGATTCAAAAGGTAACCAGATACTCCATGGAAAAGAGAAAAGGAGGCTATTCATAAAGAACTGGGACTTCGTGCTTGAACTTGGAACTTGTAGAAAGCAGGGAAATTATCTCTATATACTCTTTAATTCATCCTGAGATGAATTAATTAGCTTGCCAGAAACAAGATCCTGGAGCAGATGAACCTTTGCTTTGACCTGGAAAGAGTTTTTTAGATCCTTCCCCAGCCATTCCCATTCAGCTTGTGCCACTACTCAGGGATCAGCCGGGCACTCTCAGCTCACTGTGGCACCTGCAGGCAGGGGCTGAGCAGGAGTGTGCTCAGTGTTTGGATCTCAGCTTTCTCACAGAAACAACACATCAAATGCAGCACAGGAAAGCACACAGAAGGTCTTTGGAGCTCATGCTGTTTTCATCATGCCTGAATACCAACATGTGTTCCTTGACAGGAGAAACCTGGAAGGAAAAAAACGGCAGGGAAAAAGAACAGCTCTTTCTCCAGTGCACATCTGGCTTGTCATGTGGGAACAACAAACACTCCAGGAGCTTAGAGACACAGCCTGGGAAAAGATAAAGATCTCCAAAGGTGCAGATAATGTAGTTTAGCTTTGAAGAGTGATGGCACAGGAGCACAGCACCTTATTGAGCACAATCAAGGCTCTATCAGGACGTGGTATGAGAAGCCCCAAGCACAGTACTCTGCTGTCTGAGAGCTGAGTGAAGGCTGGTCTGGCTGTCCTGTTCCAAACCCACTAAGTAAATTTTGACCGCAGACTCTTTGTTAGTGATAAAGAATGAACCCAATTTTGGGCTGAAACAAGAAGAAAAGGCCAGCAAGTAACAGACACTTTCTCACTGACACAATACTGATGTGAACTGGGGCCTAAGTTGCCACATAATCATGAAAAACACTGTTTCTGTTTTCCTGCATTTTGACACTCCTGTCAACTTCTGCAGAGACCTCTCACTTCTAAATTGGCATCAGAAAACTATTATTTAAGTAGTGAAAGAAGCAGCTGACACCCAAGTCCTGCCTTCAGGTCACAATATGGATTTTTTCAGTTTCTCCCTCCTAACATAAAGATCAGGTTTGGGTTTGGTTGTTTTAGTTAAATGAAACCTAAAATACTAGAGAACAGCTTTACCTCACAGAATCCAGTATTGGCACTAAGGTCATATTACATTTAAACAAAAAGTAGTGCTGGATACCTTAATATCTAGAGACAGAGCTAGGCAGAAAAAAGAAAGGTGGGTAACATCTGGAGAGGAACTGCTGGACAGAACAGGGAAGGAGGAAAGTTGTATTTCACCTAAAAGAGTACCCACAACATCACAAAAAGTGCATGTGCAACATTAGGTATCAAATTCACCCTGTAAACTGACCTTCTTTTTAAATTAGTGGTATCAAAGAATGGCACTTTGAAAACCAACACTGTTCAAAGTTTGGGTACAGAATAAATCTGAACAGCAAAGAATCTGCTCTGCCTCCTGGGAAAGGTGCTGCTCCCTCAGAGCCAGGATTCCAGCTGCACTACTTCTGTGCACAAAGCTGGTTGACCTTGAGCTGGGCCAGACAACTGGTCAGCCACCAAACCACTGACTTCGTTCCTTCACACACACAACCTGCCCAGTGCTGAGAGATTAAACAGTACATGGAGACTCTGAGCATAACAACACACAACTTCCTACAGGGATGAAACACACAGACTCTGCAGGACAGCAGGAACCAGGACTATAAGCTTTAAAACATCACATTCTACACACGAAATACTCCCTGCCACAGCTCTGCCTCTACAAGAGTCACTTCACACACACACAAATGCAGCTGTACTACGGGAGACAGCACAGCACAGCAGCTCGGGGTGGAAAGGATGGCACAGGACACAGTAAGTGGTGTCAGCCTTCCAGTGCCTAAAGGGCTCCAAGAGAGCTGGAGAAGGTCTTGGGACAAGGGCCTGGAGTGCCAAGACAAGGGGGAATGGCTTCCCACTGACACAGGGCAGGGTTACATGGGATACTGGGAAGAAATTCTTCCCTGTGAAGGTGGTGAGGCCCTGGAACAGGTTGGCCAGAGAAGCTGTGGCTGCCCCATCCATTAAGTGTTCAAGGCCAGGTTGGATGGGGCTTGGAGCAACCTGGTCTAGTGGAAGATGTCTCTGTCCATGGCAGAGATGAGCTTTAAGGTCCCTTCTAACCCAAACCATTCTGTAATTCTACAACTTGGAGAGTCCAGGAGACTGGCACAGACTCTCCAGCTTGTGCTTTCTACTGAATGATCTTTCCAAGTAAACCAAGGAGGGCAGATTTTGCTTCTCTGAAACTTCTGCGTTACTTCCCACAGCACCTGGATATCTATTATTGACATCCCAGCCACTCGTTAACCCAAGGACATGAGGAATAATATCATTTAGGTACATAACAGCAGTAGAACCCCCCCAGACCCTTAACATACTTCTCGTGGATTTTCAGGACACGATGGACTATAGGAATTTCCCTTCCTTCTATCCTAAAGACGACAATTTCTCCCACTCTGATTGGATCTTCAATTCGGTTCGTGAGGAACAGGAGATCTCCTCTGTGGAACGCAGGCTCCATGCTCCCACTGAAAGAGAGAAGAGGAGCAATTGAACAATATTTAAACGCTCAGAATCAGGTTTCAGAGTTTATAGTCCTTTAAGAAAAATCTCAAAGAACCTTGATGAGAAGAAAAGCTGTGGATGCCCCATCCATCCCTGGAACCGTTCAAGGCCAGGTTGGTTGGAACCTTGATAAAGAGCTCTCAAGAAAAACCACCTTGGAGATCAGGCAGGTGTGTAACCTCTATTGCAATCAGGTTTTCAATCACCACAGTACCAGCAGTTTGGATTTTTCGGAACAAGAGCACTGCCAGCACCTGGTGTTACAAGCACATCCAATAGGAAAAGCTTTCTGAATAAGCAAAAAGCTGATGACAAACAGTATCTTTTGATTTCTGAGCTCACCTCTGGCAGGGCAACACTGGCAGTGCTGCAAGCTTTTTTATTTAATTTATTTTTTACAGATTGATTGTCCTCAGGAACAAAGCATTGAAAATACTGGACTCTTGAATTCCCATCTGGAACAGATGCGCGTGAGAAAAATTCATTATTGTGATTCATCGCTTTGCTTAATGATCTCATTTCAGGCACCTTGACTCAAGTTATTTTTCTCATGTCTTGTAAATGGCAATTGTTAGCAACTACTTAGTCTTCCTAATTCCACATAAATAATGCAAAACAGAAAGATGAACTTTAAGTTCCGCGTACATTCATGTTTTATCTGGAGACTGCGCAGCAGCTGCTCTTCAGAACAGCAGATCACATCGCTGAAGAGATGTGACCTCAGAGTCCCCCGTCTTACTCACTGGGAGGAACGGCAGGAAACATCTACCTTATGCTTTGCATCAAGGAGGGAGTTTTGGTAAGTGCCACGTGGTCGTGGCATTACATCATTTCTACATCATGAACACCAAACAGAAACACAGAGAAAGGCCAGTGTGGACACCAAACAGCATCTGTGCCAGCATCCAATGGAAGCTCACAGAATTTGTCCGAGGCAGCAGGAGGGTGGGAGTAACACCATTGGTAACAGCACTGGTGGTACCAGCCCTGGTGGTACCCACTGCACAGTGCTGCTGCAAGGGCAACATCTTATACCCAAAACATCCAGTGACAGCGATATCCTCGATCCTCAGGACAACCTCTGTAATGGACAGTCACAGAACTACAGAATCCCACAAGGATTTGGGTTGGAGTGGGTCTTAAAGCCCATCCAGTTCCATCCCCTGCCATGGGCAGGGACATCTTCCACTAGACCAGGTTGCTCCAAGCCCCATCCAACCTGTCCCTGAACACTTCCAAGGACGGGGCAGCCACAGCTTCTCTGGCCAACCTGTTCCAGGGCCTCACCACCCTCACAGGGAAGGATTTCTTCCCAGTATCCCATGTAACCCTGCCCTGTGTCAGTGGGAGGCCATTCCCCTTGTCCTGTCCCCTACTTGCCTGTTCATAAAGTCCCTCTTTTTCTTTTTCACAAGCCCCCTTAAGCCCAGCCCAGCCAGCTGACAGAACAGTGGGCGAGATGCTGTTTTTACCCACTTCCTCTTCTCTCTCTATTCCTGAGCCTGGATTCTCATTGAGCCTCTCGCCCGCCGGGCCCGGGGCAGGAGCCTCCAGTTGCCCCATTTCCCCAGGGAATCCCCGTCGGGGGCCCGACCCCGCAGGGGGTTTAACCCCCCACACCCCCGGGACTGACCTCAGCACCACCACGATGGGGCTCTCGCTGCCCGTCACCACCATCAGCCCCTTCCAGATCATGAGGGCGGAGGACACGATCATGCCGAAGTTCAGCACCTGGTAGTACAACTGAGGGGGGGGTGGGTCGGTCAGGCCCCGCCGCCCGCACAGGGCAGGGCGGACCGACCCCCCCACCCCCCGGCCCCATGGACCACCCTGGACCCCCTGCCCCATCCGGCACCTGCCGCTTGTTCATGCGCCGAACATCGTCCAGAAAGTCCAGCGACAGCATCGCCGCCGCCGCCTCCTCCCGCCCGGCCGGCCCCGCTTCCGCTTCCGGCGCGTCACTGCCGCTTCCGCCGCGCGGGGTGGGCGGTTCCGGGGGTGGATCCGCTCGGGGGGCCGGGGGTGCTCCCCATCCCGAACTCTGCGGAGGGCACCGGGAACGCGTCCCCGAGGCTCACCGCCACCCCACATCCAACGAAAGACCCCATCCAACACCGCATCCAACCAATATCCCACCGTACACCCCGCATCCAACCGACACGGCTGTGAACCAACACCCCACCCAACCGACACCCCAATGAACCGATACCCCACCCGACACCCCATCCAACAGACATCCCGCATCCAACAAAACATCCCACCTGACACCCCATCCAACCGACCCCCCATATCCAAAACACCCCGTCCAACACCGCATCCAACCAACACCCCACCTGACACCTCACCCAACCTACACCCCACATCCGACACAACACCCAACCAACATCCCATCCAATGCACACTCATCCTATGTACACCCATCTAACACACACTGCACATCCAACAGTCCATTCAACTGATGGCCCATCCAATGAACACCCCATCCAATGAACATCCCATCCAACCAACACCCATTGAAACTAACTCCTATCCAACCAGCCCCCATCTGACACCCATTCACCTGACACACACATCCAAGTGACACCCATGCACCCAAACATCCCATCTAACTGACACCCCATCTAAACAACCCTCCATACAACCAATGGCCCATTTCATCCAAACCCTACTCATCAACCGACACACCACCCAACATCCAGACAGCCCCAAGGGGCTGTATCCAAACATGGCGAGATGAGATGGCGACGAGCCCAATGCAAGGAGATAAATAGTTCTTAAATTATTTAAACATCATCAGAGTAAACAATAAGGAGCGGGGTTCTGGCTCAACAGAATGAAAAAAATAATGGTATAGAAGGTAATTATATTACATGAAGCGCGGGTGTGACAATGAATGAGGGAGGAAAGAGTCAATGTGACTACATAGAAAGAAACATCTCCTAAGTGATAGGCAATGTGGAGCCACAGCAGGAGAGGAGCTACTGCTGGAGCACCAGCCCCACCACGCCGCAGGACAATGGCTCCCACTGGTTCCAATGCCTCTGTGAGCTCTGCTCTGCTCCTCTCCCCTCAAAAAGAGCTGGTCAGAGAGCCCTGGCACCGATGCCATCAGAAGCTCCAGGATGGTTTCACTCCAGTTGACCCCACAGATGGAGCAGGTGATGTTTCCCCCTTCTGGTGATACTGCCAACCTGCCCAAGCTCCCCATCAGGACAAGCCACTAAGCACCAGGCCTGGCAGCACCCATCCTGGTGGCTTCCAGCAGCACAACTCCACTGACACACGAGGGGGACCAGGCCCTCCTTAACTGTGCTCACCTAGGAGGACAGGGGCTACAAAATCCTCTCTGAGGATGATTCATGTCCAAGACATTTCATTAAATTGCATTTTAGAAAAGCAGGTTGTTATTCAGGCAATTAAGAATAACCAGCACAACTCACAGCTCGAACCCGTCCCCTGTGACGTGGATCCTGGACCAGCACAATCCTGACAAGCGCGTTTTGCTGAGCCAGCATTATGAGTTAAAATGAGTAACACAAAGGCAGGATGGGAAGAGAAAAAAGAAGCCATAAATAGGAGAAAGAAAGGGAGATAGGGAAGTCGTGGCTGGGGCTCCGGGCAGAGGCTGAGGCAGTGCACACTCGAAGGAGGAGAGCTCGTCTGAAGGAAACTGCAGCTGCAAAGTGCTCCTGGATCCTCAGGAGTTGGCCAAGCTCCAGCAAGGATTCTGGCCCTGCTTTCCCTTTTCACCTCTCTGGGCTGGCAGAGAGTTAGTGCTTAGGATGCAATGGCAGGGTTGGTTTTGTTTTTTTTTTTGATTTTAAATTTCCCTTACAAATGGAAGTTAACGGAAAGCAATGTCCATCCCAAGAAATCAACAGAATATTTCAAAGATTTGCCCCAATCCCCACCCTGTATTTTGAGTAAAAACCCCCCAACCAAAAAACCCCAACCAACCAAAAGGGCTTTTTTTTGTTTTTAAGTCTTAAGAGACTTTGCATGATTGTTCTGTGAGGTGCTGTTGGGGCCCTCTGCGCCACACGTCTGACTGTGCTCACAAAGAGCTGAGTCACTTTTGCACTCTTTGTATTTGTTCTCCTCTACTGCCCTAGTGTTCAGCTCTCCATTGTAGCTCTCGTGTCCATTCTCACTCATCTCCACTTGATACTTCTGCCTTTCATCTTCCTCTTCCTCCTCCTCTTCTTCCTCCTCCTCCTCCTCATCCTCCTCATCTTTGACTTTATGAACAATGAAGAGGTGCCTGTTCAGAGAGATGTGGGAGGTGTAGCACAGGCCGCAGAACAAGCACTGGAAGGTGGAGCTGTCGGTCTTGTGCCGAGGTATGTGTTCCTGGAACTCAGTCCGGGTGTCCGTCGTGAAGCCGCACTTGGCGCATTTCCAAGGTGCTTTCAGTTTTTTGGATGGTGGCTCATCCAAACCCACAGTGGTCTCTGCCTGACCCAGCTCATCCGGTGCCATCCTCTTTGGAGATTTTGCCTGAAAATAACAAGATTAAAAAGTTACTTCACTGCTTGAACCCACAGAATAATAAGTGCTAAAATCCACACGTGTGTCTGAAGACACCTGAGGGTGAAGCCATGCCCAAGGGATTCCTGGGGCATTCCATTCCCTACCAGTACCCAAACACCTTACCCCATGGGCAGGATCTCAACTGCTGTCCTGTGACATAAGATGGGAATGCTGTGAGAGGTTGGCTGGGCAGAAAAGTGATGGAGAAAGAGAGTTTAGAATGGTTTACGTTGGAAGGGACCTTAAATATCATCCAGTTCTACCTTCCACTAGATGAGGTTGCTCCAAGCCCTGTCCAATCTGGCCCTGAACACTTCCAGGGATGGGGCAGCCACAACCTCTCTGTGTAACAATTTGGTGTGGGAAGGAGCAGCCCACAGAGCAGGGACAGCTGAGGAACATGGGGTCGTCATTAGCCCAGACAATGCTTCTCAAATTTAACTCTGAAAGTTTTCCCCTGAAAGCTTTGTCTTTGTGGCATCTCTCAGTAACTCATCCTCTCTCTCTAAGAATCCTGTAGCTTCTTCTCCCATGATGATGGCTCACTTGCTTATGTTCCTGCAGTGATATGCAAAAAGTATATTTTTAAAATAATGGAGCGAAGAAGCCCAATCAGCCAAACCTCCACTCCAAACCAACCCAAGATATTACACATTTGCTATACGAAATTACACAGTCCTACTTAGGAGAAATGCAGTTCTCACAGGTAATGGATCTAGTAAGTATTTTAAAACAGAAAATAAATCTTTTATAACTAGCAGAAAACGTAAGAGAGAAAGAAGAAAAATGTGCCATGGTCATGAACAGGATGGCAGGGGAAAACAAAGGTCATAACAAACTTGAATTACAAAGTAGACTGAAAAAAGGTCAGTAAAACACAGAGCCACATGGTCAAAAAAATCTTGAAAAACGCAGACTCCCTTGTCCTGGTGCTGCTGCAGCTCAGCTGTGCTCTCAGTGCTGCTCCTGACCCTGCAAGAGAGAAGCAGGCTGGATGGAATGGAGAGGGGGAAGGAAATCTGCCCTATGGATGGGAGGGTTTGACTGGCACAAGGCTGCAGCTCGACTCAACACCCCAAGTGAACAGCTACTGACTGGGTACATTTAACTGGACGTTTATTTTTCATGAAAATAACATCAGTTACTTCTGCTGTGTCTCTCTCTGGAGCTTTCGCTTTGGCCATCTGGGATAGGTCTGGGTTTTTGATGCCGTGCATGAGGCTGATGTGGTTCTCCAGCATGAATGGCTGAGGAAATGTCTGATTTTCATCTGTGCAGTACCTTGAAAATACAAAAAGGAAAACAATTTATTAGAGGAAATGCTCTTTGTATTGTGCCAGACCAAGAGGTGTCATTGGAGACAAGACTGGTGAGTAATCTACCATTAGATTACCAAAATATGCAGCAAAGCATCATTTTAATAATAAAACACTACCCCTGAGAGAAAACTAGAATAGATCTGATTCTTTAGCATTTTACACACCTTCTGCACCCAAGGAGAAGGCACAAGAGTGGTGCATGACCACACCAACCACAAATCAGCAAAAGACTTGCCCAATATGTTATTGGCTGTTTCACAACGGTGCACAATGTAAATCTCATTTTGCACATGCAGACCTCAAATCACACCTTCCCCTAAGTTTCCAAAGGGCATTCATTGTGCAGTCAAAAGCAAGGACTTGTTTTAACCACCAAATCTCTTGTGTTTAACATATTCTTCTCCTCACTCTCCCTCCAATAACTTAAAGAGTCTGGAGTAGACAGGAGCAGCAGACACGAGCTATTACAACTTCCAACCTTGAAGGACTAGCCTGTCGCTGAAAAGCAGTGTGAAAAAGGGCACTGGGTACGTACCAGCAAGTGTAAACTTTCTTTGCTGTGTCGTGGTTATTGCGGATGTGTCTGCGCAAGCTGTTGGAGGCGTTGAACGAGCGCTCACACTGGCGACAGGGGTATCTCTTCATGGACTAGCAGAGGAACAGAAACATGTTTTAATAGCAGGGAGATGGAAGGCACTGACTGGATTCTAACATTCCCGTGCTCTTCAACTGGATATGACCTCTCAGATGCAAAAAAATCCCTTACATAACATCTAATTGCACTGATAAAGATCTCTGAGACTTTGGAGTCCTATTTAGACTCAGCCCAACAGTTGGCTAATACCAGAACTGATCTTATAAAAAACAGGACTAGATAAAGCACATGCTTAATTTTACTGATTTTTAATAGGAATTGCATTAGCTGCTTCTCCTTTGGGCTCATTTCACTCCAGGACCCCCCCGCAGAATGAACTCAGTGGAAGGTCCCTTCAACCCCAGAAGGCAGCAGGACCCCAATGAAGTACAAGTCCACTTACCCTTCTCTCTCCTCATAATTCAGCACAAGAAAAGGGTAAGATGTTAAAGAGCATCACACAGTCCCTCCTGCTATCCATGTATATCCACATCCCACTAATCAACTCTGCCCCATAACCAGCCTCCTCCAAAATCTTCCTACAGCCCTGCCTATAACCCACATGCAGATTTTATTCCACTTAAAATCTTCTTAGACTTGTTTAACGAACACGTATATGTATTACACTGAAATATTTGGCCAATTTCCTACCTCTACAGAATTCAAATGAGAAAATCTAGCATTCTGACCCTGCCCCCATCGTCTCTTGGTATTTATCAAGTGGGATAATTCAGCCCTCCCCAAACCACATTAGAAGGAATCAAAGAGCATGTTCCAGATTTCCACAGCCTCTGCTCATGGCTGGTGACTCAGTATATCAAACAAGAAGTCCTGATGCTAAAATACTAAGAAATCTGGCTGCACACAACATCTTGGCCTATGTTCTGCCAGTGACAAAGATTAGCTTGACACAAGTAGGTCAAGGCAACATAAAGCCTAAGCTGGGTGAAACTCCCAAAACTGAGATTTGCAGTTGTAATGACAGCCCTGCACAGAGGCCTGGTGTGCAGGAGCCTGGGACTCCTCCCCAGTTCCCCAGTTTAAATGTCTCATCTGAATCCTTACCCTTCCATGATTTCTCTTCATGTGGGACACATAGGTTTCCCGATCAGGGACCCACTGTGAACATTCCTTGCAAGTCCAACCACTTCTTCTCAGTCTGGACTTGGATTCGGGATTGTGTCCTTCCACCCTCATGTCCTTCCTCGTCAGAGGGGAGTGGGAAGTCCCATTGGCTACTGACAGCTCCTTTGGTGAGGCATGAACCTGGTTCCTTGAAGCCTTCTCAGATTTCTGCCGAAAGTTTGAGAGCTCCTCAGGATTTTGGGGGACTCCATGAACACCCTGGATAATAATAACAGTGGAAACACAAACAACATTTATACGTAATTCACTTACGCACATTTGTAAATAAATACTATTTATTATTTGAACAATAATTTAAGTCCCCACTGCCCAAACAATGTGTTGGTGTCTTGCTCCTGTGCGTTTTTTCATTTCTCCTGGAAACTGGCTGTGGTGCTTTCCCAAGCAAGAGATTTTCCTAAGAAACATGAAGCTTCTGTTTCTGTTTCCTGCATGACAACAGCAGCTCCTTGGTGCTGCCTGTTTAGCATTTTGGATGAGCCCTGGGAACTCTGGTTAAATAGGGAAGATGTAATGGAAGAGAAATGTTAATTGTCATTATTTCAAGAGCTTAAGCTCTAAAACCACAGAGCTTTGGTATTAAATGGTATTAAACACAGAGCTCTGAACTAAATGTTTTCTGGTATCTTGGGGGCTCCAAAGTTGCTTCATCTTTGCTCAAGGGAGGGAAGAGACAACCTTTAAGTTTCTTCAACCCTAGTTCCTTCAATTCTACCCCAGCTATTGCTATTTACATTTTTCACAGTTCAAAACTTAGCTCCTGCCATATAATACCAAGCATAAAGCCAGAGACCTGCCTTATAAGGAATGCGGCTCCAGGCTCTTTAATTATTCAACAGGCCAAAATCCGAAGTCCCCTAAAAAGTTATTTTAACAAAGAAAATTGAACATAAAGAAAATAATCCAAAAATGAAGAGCTGTGGGAAAGCAAAAGCAAGTAAAACAGCAACATACCAAAGAAACCTCAAGAAACTCCCCTAGGAACAACAACAGTTCATCCACACAAAAGGCTAATTTAGAGGTTTAATTGTGCACAGTAATTAATAACGGGTAAAGTTTCAACACACGAAAGCCCCAGGCCTTTGGAAGTGTTTCTATGGGTTAGACACCAAACAAAACTCCAAACACAGGGTCTCAGCTGAGAAGTCTGTGTGCTTTGCACCTGATCCAGCTGATGGCCACAGAAGCTTTTCATGCTCCAGGGCACTGCCAGATACTCAGGAACACAGACAGGTCCCTTTTCTCCCCATCTGGAAATCTCCAGAGTGTTTTAGTGCCCATTACTGCATTGTTGCACCACTGGGGGAAAATAAACTAGGAGCATGGTAAAATGAAGGGAAGCCAGAAAGCCTTCAATTACCACCTCAAAGACCTGCTGATGGCCAAACAGCCTCATGGTTAACAGGCAGAAGTTTTGTGGTAGAGATCTCGGGATGCTCCTGCACCCTGAGGGTGGGATCTGCAAACGAACCACAAGTTGTGTACCTCAACTCCAGCCTTTCAGCACTGGGGTTGAATGTCTCTTTGAAGGTCCCAGCCTTAATCTCAACTCTATAATGCAAGGAGATTAGCGATCATCGACTTCAGAGGAGGGCTACAAATTGTAATTCATTACTGCATGCAAAGCGCTTCCACATTTGCAAGTTAAAGGCATGGGGGAGAAAGCAAAGATTTTGAATGGGTTTTGCTTTCAGGAGTGAGCTAATGAATCTTCTTGCTTTTTCAGTAAGTGTAAACAAAATAAAGTCACTGATGAAAGAGAAATATGTCCTTTTTTATCCTGATCAAAGGGAAAGAAGACTTTGCAAGCTCTTCCTTCAGAATGCCACCAAGAACTCTTTGGAGAGGACTTCCATGGCAGTGTTGTTAAGACATTGTACATAGAATCATACTGAGTTAGATAACAGAAAAATGTGGCATTTGTACATTTATAGGATAATCAGATCTGCAAGGCTGGTACCTCCAGGGCAGTCATTTCTGCCTCTGTCACTCCTCTCCTGGAGGCTGGTGTGGTTCAGAGCAGCCAAGGACTGAGGATGTTAAATGCCATGTAACCCCTCTCTGAGGCAGCTGCAAAGGGGCCAAAGCTCTCCAGGTGAGCATCCAAAAGAGGCAGATTCAGCTTTCACTATACAAATGGATTAACACTGTGGGCAGAGAATAATTCTCCCTGTCTGCCAGCCAAAGATAATGCTGCCACCTTAATTTAATCCCTTCTCTGGGTTTAAGAGGTTGTGCACTCCCCATCCCTGGAAGTGTCCAAGGCCAGGTTGGACGAGGCTTGGAGCAACCTGGTCTAGTGGAAGGTGTCCCTGCCCATGACAGGGGGTGTTATAAGATGAGATTTGAGGTCCCTTCCAACCCAAACCATCTTGTGATAAACAAGCCTTTGTCATACAGTTAAAATACATCTAGATGAGAGGAACTGCCTGCATTAATATGAACTAACACAAACCACTCCACTAAGTGGTTTCTGGATCCTGTAAATCACCGTAGTCTGTTTTTCCACTAATATATTCCTCAAGAACCCTCCACTTCTTGAAGCAATTTTCTCACATGATTGATGTAAACTCAAAGAATAGGATCTTGCACTAGTGGGGGGGAGTTACCTACCTTAACATGCTGCATTAGCTGCTGTTTCTGCATATACACCAGCTGACACTGTGGGCACTTAAACACTCCCACTAACAACTTGCTGGTGTTCTGCTGGAAGTGCTCCTGGAGCAGCTTCTTCTTGTTAAAGACTGTCTCACAAGAACATTTGTAGATCACCCTGAAACAATTAAAGAAAGTAAATTCAATCTCTCTTCCTTAAGACAACAGTGGAATTTAGCAACTCCAGAAAGGGATGGGCTTCTGAGGAGGGCTATGCTCTCCGTGTATTGTCAAGACACACCCACTTGGGTAAACTGAACCAGTAACTTGACTGGGAAGAACAACAAAATGCCTCAGGCACATACCACAGCTTGCTAAAAATAAGTTTACTTCTGTGCATATGCATAACTATGTGTGTGTGTGTGTGTGTGTGTGTGTGTGTGAGCACAGACAGATGGGAGCAAACCCAAAGTATTCCAGCTGGCTACACACTGCTCTCAATCCCACCCTTCCATAGTTCCTCCCTTAAAACATACATTTTTGGCACTAGCTCAAGCCTTGGATGGAAAAGCTACAGAGTAGAAAAATCACAAGGTTTCTGTCTAGTGATTTTTGGGGGCAATGCTCCATGGGGAAACTCTCCTCTTCGAGTGCCAGATGCAGCACTTGCCCTGGAGCCATCTACCATGAGGTGCCACTGTGGGTCCTGCTGGACAAAGATGTGACAATTAAGTTCTTTTTATGGATGTTCAGCTCTTCCCAGCCCAAACTCCTCTCTTCCTGCCCAGGAGACAGTGTTTGTATCAAGGAGAGCATGCTCTGGCTCAGAACAGACAAAGCAGCAGCTGATCTTATATGAGTATGGAAACCAAAACCAGAAAAAAGACTGGGAGGGAAAGGGGGAATCCTGGAGCTACCCAGCAAAGGAGGAGAAGAGATAAAGCCAAACCACTTACTGAGTAGTCTTGTGAGGTTCTGCTGGGTGCTGGCTGGCCATGTGAGCCACGGTGCTGTCAGCTGACTTGAAGGCCTTGGGGCAGAAAGAACACTTGTGGAAGACTTCGCAGTGTTTCTCGTGGATGTGCACTTTGAGCATGGCGAGGGTCATGAAGACAACTCCACAATGGATGCACCTGTGGGAGGCATGGAAAAGAGCTGAGTTACAGCTTCCATCACTCAAGGAAAGGACCAGGAAGCAAGGACTAGGTGGTGGCAGGTCCTTGATTGGTTTCTTGCATATTAACGTGGAAGAGTCAAGGAGGAATATGATACAAGAATTCTGGGCAGAACTCATAACCCCATGTTAAGAAACAAGCAAACAAGATCTACAAAAGAAACCTTCCGAGACTAGAACAACCCCAAAAATAAGGAAGATATGGTTGAGCAGAATGTCAGCCCTGTACCTGTGAAAGCCAATTCCAGCACAGGTACAAATGAAGGATTACAGTAAAAGTACCTGGTGAGATCTTCAGGTAGCAATAAGCAGCACAAATACCAGCTAGTCCCTAGTATAAAATAAAAAGAGAAAGAATATCCAGCTACGAAAACATCATCAATTGCTTCTCATGTCACCAAGCTCTAGAATATCACGACAGCAACAGCAAAGATACTGAAAACAGCAACAGAAACACCCAAGGAACTGATTAAGATCATTAAAATCATTAAGATATAGGTGCTGCCTAGAAAGTGCTTGTCTGGGAGAGCTGGGTGGGTGCTCTGGGAGGAGAGAGAGAGGGGGGAGCAGAGGTTGCACGTTGAGTCACAGGATTCTTCTTGGCAGCTGGAAACACGGCCAAGAGGAGTGCAGGGCCACCCTGCTGGTCCCAGCCTGCCTCTCCTCCCAACACACACCTGCAACAGGTCTTGCCTTATACTCCCACAAGATGGCAACAATCAGCAGCCTTACCGTGTTTGACTTTAATACTCAACCCGAGATCTGCCTGCCACGCTCCAACACTCCAAGGGCACATGAGGGTGCAGACACCTGCCCTCATCTGCCTCAGGAACACCAGCCACAGGGTTTATCATCTCATAGGTGCAGCTCTGCTGACCTGGGACCAGAATAGTCTCTCCTAAGAAGATTCCACGACAATGACAACAGTGCATACCTGCTTAAGCCAGCACTGCACGTGCTCCGTTAGAGCAGAGGAGCTCAGCTGGGCAGTTCAGGGATAGTGGGATGCATGAGACACGCAGGGGATAATCCCCTCCTCATAAATACCTTTTTTCCTCTGCTCTGAGGGCTGCGTTTGCCCATGGTGCTGTCAGGTCTGCGTTTGGTGCAGATGGACCCCAGCTATCACATAACTGGAGCAGCTCCAAGCCCATATCAAAAACAAACAAGCCGCTGGAACATCCTTCCCTCCGAACGAGCCTCCCAACAGTGTTTAGGAAACAAGCCCAAGCTTTGAAGTTACACTTCAAAAGATCATTAGGCAGAAGCCAGCCTGAAAGGAGCCAAACCCTCTCCCCTCCACTTTAAGAAAACACAGAAATGCTGTTTTCTTAGTGTTTGAGAGGGAAGCGGTGACAGAAGCCAGTGTCATCTTTGGGGGAGCATGAAAACATTCTGATGGGGCAGCTCTGCCTTCAAGCCCGATCCTCCATCCATGTGAGACAAGGAGAGAGAGAGACTTTCTAGTACAGAACCACGTTATCATGGAAAAATAATTCCCCGAGTATAAATGGAGGAACAAATGCTAATCCTGCCAGTAAGGAATAGCTGGTACATCCAGGAATATCCAACGGGCTCCTTCCACAAACACTCCCTGAACTAGCAGGAGATGGTTCTGTATTACGCTTGGTTTTGGGAAGTACTTCATTAAGAATGAGGGATGAAATAAGCACTAACTCAGGGTCAAATGATCACAAGTTAATTTAATTTACAGTAAATGTAAGCTTAAACAACAGCCACTTAGTAATTAAGAAGCCCAGTGCCAGAAGGACAAAGTTTGATAAAGTAAACTAATTAGCTGAACAAAGTGGATGGAGGATGTCAAGAGGCTTGCCATGTAATTCCTGCAAATTGCAAATTCTGCTATCATCCCCAGCACTCCCGGATCCCTCAGGGCAAGGAGGGGTGGCTAAAAGTCTTGGAAGGCATCCTGTGAGAGGAGATAAAGCTACAAGATGCTGTCTTAACCCTCTGAACACTTCCTATGCCGTCACCTTCCAGCCCCTCAACTCTCCAAATGGCACCAAAGCAGGCAAATGAGTTCCAGATCAGTGGGGACAGCTGGAAGGGGCTTGGAAAAGGTGGGGAAGTGACACTTAGAGCCAAGAGGAAAGGAGCATTTAGGACAGACTTGTTGGGTTTCCTTTTTAACTGCAGAAGCCCGTTCTCATTTTCACTGCAATCATTAGCCATGACTCAACCCCAAAACAAACAACCATCCCAAATTTAATTGAATGCACTGGGGTACTGGCAGAAAAGGAGAGAGAATAAGGGCTTATCACAAAACGCAAACCAAACTGATCCACCAGAAATTCAAGAGAAATAGGGATATAAAGAGAAGCAACAAAAGTCAAGCTGATCCTGGGAGGGATTTACAGAATTCCTCAGCTTTTCAGCTCTGCAAGTAACAAAAGTGAAAGGAAAAAAGTAAAGTCACTTGGTGACCACAGGACAGATACCACAGTTTATCTAGATATGGTTCTGCAACCAAAACGTCTCTCTTCTGATTTCAACAATGCCAATGGCATCAACCTTGCAGCAGAGACAGGCAGGGTAATGAGGATGGCACAGCCACAAGTTCATCTGTCTAGTGGACTCAGTTTTCCTAGATGAGCTTGAGCAGATGTGAATTAGAGGAGAAGTTAAAGAAATTTAGCTTCTAGAGAAGCTGGGTAAAGCTAAAAAAATCCACAAGTATCATTTGTGAACTCTGCCTTGGTTTAGATCTTCATTAATGTCCCTGGCACAGAGATCAGGTATCTGCTAAGCGCATCTGTAGACAGATGGAAGCTCTTTTTGCTGGATTCCCAGGTGCCACTGTAATTCCTAAAACTGCACCAAACTCATGGATAATTTTCTACACCATTCCCAATTTTCCATCTCAGGGAAAACATTTTTTCTCCAGCTTTCCTCCTTCCCAGATTAACTCATTTTCAAACAGCTCCAGTGTCACAGCCATTTAATTTGTGATGGAATTAATTCTCTGTTGTGGGCTGGGCCTCCTCAAATCACATCCCACATTAAAAAACCTTATCTGTATATAATTAAACTCAGAATTGGTTTGTTATGTGCCTCTTGTCTTCATGGCTGAAAGAAAAAGCCCCTGAAAACCCCAGTATGATTTCAGACTAAACCACACAGTGGAGGCTTCCTGAATTTGCAGACATCTTAAAAGAACAGCTCCAAGGGCAGAAATTGCCCTGTTCATTTGAAATCTTAAAGTATTTAATGGCAATCAAGAGAAAATACAGAACTTTAAGGAAACTCAAAAGATCTCAATCTCATCTCCCAAGCAAATCCTCATGTGTGAAGAGCTGTGCTGCAGCTGGGGTGATCTCAACATGCTAAAGAGGGAAGGCTTGTAGGGAAAAGTAACATATTAGAGCAAACAATTTGGTTGGAGAAAAGACACTGCACCACATCCAGGACCTGGGGAGCCTTCCTCCACCTGTCTCAGCTCATGAGAAGTGTCTGAAGAATTGCAGGGGCATAGAAGGAAATAATCTCAGTCCTTGCCATGAAGGCATACATCTTCAGTCCTTACAACAGACATAAATATAAATTCAAGCCTTAAGGAGATTTAGAGGATTAAGATCTGCAATCTTTTTGCTGTATATATCAATCCTGAGACAGCCGACTGCAACTTGAATTCCATACAAGTGCCTTTCAGCTCAGAGATGCCACAAAATAACTTCTGGTCTCAGAAACCTCCCTGAAATCCAGTTAGTGATTTCCCACTTCAAATGTTTTTTGTCATGCAGAAAACCACATCAGGCCCAGGCTACATCCACTTTCATTAGAATCACAGAATGGTCTGGGTTGCAAGGGACCTTAAAACTCATCTTGTTCCAATCCCCCTGCCATGGCCAGGGATACCTCCCACTAGACCAGGTTCCTCCAAGCCCTGTCCAACCTGGCCTTGGACACTTCCAGAGATGGGTGTCTTGGTTTTGGCTGGAATAGAGTTAATTTATTCTCAGTAGCTGGTACAGTGCTGTGTTGTGGATTCAAAATGAGAATAATGTTGATAACACACTGATGTTTTGGGTTTTGCTAAGTCCTGTTTATCCCATATCAGGATGTGAGGCTCCTGCTCTGCCAGTGAGAAGGGACACAAAGAAACCGTGAGGGAGCAGAGCCGGGACAGGAGCAGCCACAACTTCACCACCACTACCACCACTTTCCAAAAACATAAGTTCCAGCTCAGCAGAGGCCCTGTGGGGCTGCACACACCTGAAGCCGACTTTGCGGGAGTAGTGCAGGCAGTTCTCCTTGACGTGGGTTTGGAAGTAGGCCGAGCGGCACACGGCCCCGCACTCCGGGCAGCAGTACGGAGACTTGTGCGCGTGGATCCTCTGGTGGGCACAGAAACTGCACTGGTTGGGCAGCATCATCTGGCACACTAGACACGTCTGAGGAGAGAAAGGTTATATTAGCTGTATTCTCTACTTGGGGCTTTTCCCCCCAGCCCCAAATTCACCCTAGAAAACTTTCAGGTTTAGAGGAGGCTCCAGCACATTCCTTCAGCAGCAGCATTAACTCTACAAAGTCTTTGGCTACTCTCCTTATCATCTTTCACAACAACCTCCAGTTAGCCGTTCCCAGTAACAGTATCCATGTTTAAACCATGCCCTCTGTGGTTTATTTCCTTTTTTTTCCCATAAAAAAGGAAAATAAAATCTTTCACCTCTAAGCTCTGATGACATTCCACTTGCTCAGCACTTTCATTTCCGCATTAAGAGAATTTCTCGACTTGAGGAGGAGAGCACTTTTCTCAACAAGCCCCCACGCTGCACCAAAACAGCTCAAAAAAGCAGAAAAACTCCATTACAGCCCAACTCCAAACCCTTGCTGCTGAAGGCAGTGCAGTCCCAATGTGCTCCTTTCCCACCAAAATCACTGCTGTGTCTCTTGCAAAATTTCTTTGGATCAGATGAAATCGGAACTTTCAAAGACCACAAACTATGTGTGCTTCCCTTACAGAAACTTCTTGATGACTAGAAATGATGCAAAGACTTTTTCTCTCACTGTTTCATCCTTTATGAAATCCACTTTTCCCCACATATTTACTATCAAAACCATTTTGCAGAAGCATTGTTTACTTGATATGTAAAGTTTTTTATGTGCATGCATCATCCCACTTTCATCAGCTTTCAAATCTCTGCTCCCTTTCACGAGTGTCTTGACTCTCTGTACTCCTTCAAAGCCCAGGAGCAGCTACTCATCCTCTGCAGGACGCACATTACTGGATGCCTGAGTGGGAGCAGACACTAGCCCAACTTGAGCCCTCCAGGAGCTCAATCTCTCTTCAGACATTAATAATCCCGCACAAAATCACTCCTCTAGCTTCAGAATGAACTACAGCAAGCAGCTAATTACGGATTAAGAAATCAGGTAATTCAACTAAATAATTTCTGTGGACTTCGCTGCTGGCAGCCAGGGCAGAAACCCAGGACAGAAGTCCTGAAATCTGACTGAGAAATAAAAGAAAATTAATGGCCTTTTCTGTATCACTGTGATTTCATACAGCATCTCTGTGATGCTCCGCTACATAACATTCATCAGGGAACTGTCAAAATCACTGCAGGTAAGAGAAAGCATCACTTATAATAAAATGCAAAGCTATGACAAACCTGAAAGGTTCATGGGGCAGAAGGGAATTATTGAAGGTGGAAACTGAAATTGCCAAATGCATCAAAAGCTGCAGACACATGATCTGGGATGTGTTGCAAACTTAAGTTTAGAGAAGAAAAGCCTTCCCCAGGAGGGAGAGAAATGAATGGAAGAAACATGTGGTAGGACCCCCATGCACAAACCCAAATGCAATTCAAGGAAACTGAAGAGCATTTCAAATGCTGCAGAAGTCCCCTAATTTCAGCAAAGAAAAACAGTGCTACTGAGCCATGGGAATGGGAGAATAGGAAATAGAAAAGTCTCCAGGACCTCTCTGTGAGGAGCTGAGCAGGACCTCCAACACACTCTCAAATCCCTAAGTAAGAACTACAGGAAGAAATTAATGTTTGGGGCAGTTTTATTGTTTTATGGTATTTTTTCTAACTGGCTTGAGATTCATAATGGAAAATTTATCTCCTTGGTGCTGTTAAAACAGGGCTCCTCTCGCTGTGCTCCCAACTAGTGTTTAAGGCAGACTCAGCACAACCACAATCTGAAAGCACGTTTGCCCTTGTAGCTCAGCAAGAAACACTCTCCATATCCTGCCTTGTCAAAGCCAATTCAGTTTCGATTTTAAGTCAGTTTGAGGCTCACCTCTTCCTCCCCAGCATGTCATACCCACTGCTCCCAAAATCAATCAGCACACGTTAAAAACTTGAATTTTCACTGCTCTGCATGTGTTCGTGCTGGATCTAAAATATGCCAAAACCAGTATTTGATGAGCTTCAGCATGGGCTCTGCTGCCTGGGGATGTGCAGAGGAGCAGTGAGGAGGAAAGGCTCTGCAGGGACCAAAAATATGCTAATGCAGGGCTGAAGAGTTTGAGGAGTGCTACAAGAGGCATCAAAACTGTGGTTACCTCCTTGAGGCTTGGCAGGAAGCTGCCAGAGAGTGAGGACACACGATAGGGGAACAAAAAGCAAGACGTGGTGAGGATAAGGCTAAATGAATTCATTGCTCCTGCAGATGCCAGGGAAGGAGCTGGAAGGATTCCCATGCTGACACCACACTCTGCAGGGGGACAAAAACCAGCCCAAGCCTCTGAGCTCGGATTGTTTCATGGAAGAATCAAGAAGTTAGGGAGTAAACAGACAAAACGAAGAGCAATGAGTCACAAGGATGTATTAGTAAGAATAAGGAAAATTGTCATCCTTAGGCAGCATTAATTTTGGACTTGGGAAAAGTCAAGGCAGCTTCGTCTTTCTGGCCTTACGGAGCCATCAGGGCTCTCCAGAGGAGTCAGCAACCATGTAGGTGAGGAAGATCTGAGCCACAACAGGTTCAGGCTACCTGGATTTCCAAAACAGTTTTGCATCATCCTTCACTGAAGGATTTTGAGGAAAGTAAGCTGCCATCAAACTTAAAATTCTGAGGGAACTAAGCTAAGAGAAGAAGGTTTTTGCTTGGGTAAGTAAGTAATAAGAAGAAAGGAATGTCCATTGACAGAGGAAGGTCCTAGGAAGTCCTGCTGGGATTTGGGCTCTTCAAAATAACCTCAAAGTATCTGGGAAAGTGAAACAGCAAAGCTTGATGATTAATTCTACCGCAACCAAAACCAGCACCCTGACCCAATAACTCAGCAATTTACAGATAAGGGCTGATGACGAGGGCTGCAAAAAGAATATGCAGGACTGAGTGACCAGGTAATAAAATGAATCAACCAAGGAATAAAGTAGAGCTTGAAGAAGGTTTCAGGAAGAGAAGAAATTATAACTGGTATCTTTGTGCTCACTCTCATCCTTTTCCCAAGGAAGACACAAGGCCAGAAACCTGCCCAGGGGGAATCACAGGAGGCTCCGCTCACCCGTTTGACACCGGAACCCAACTTGCAGTGGTGTGTGGGCTTCCCCACCAAAGGTTTCCTCTTGGAGACAGTGTTTTTTACTTTTGCAACTCTTCTGTTTTGTAGGAGAAACTGTAACTTGGTTCCAGATGTCACATTTTTATCTCTCTCCTAGTTTTCCATGACTTTTCAAAGAAGTCTGGCAGCAATTTGAGACATTCATTAGTCAGTTATTTCTAAAGCATGTTACCAGGATAGGATTTTGAGTTGTGTAATGTCTGTGTTTTTCATATACTCCCATAGCCTACGCTTTAATCAAGAGTTATTTATTACAAGTTTTCTTTAATTCCGGTTTGCCTGCCACATTTCATTTGGGCTTTTCTTCAACAAGTCACATTCACACACACACAAATGCTCAGAAGCTCAGCCGTTTTGGAATACTTGAGTTGATTCCCATTTTTACTTATTAGCTTCTTCAGAAGGGGAAAAAAAATTAAATATTCACTGAAATAGAGTGAAGGTTGAAAAAATATACTACTCAGAAAAAGTTTGTCTATTAAACCCAACCCTGGGGCCACAGAGGTGTTTGCAAATCAGGGAATGTATAGTTAACACACAGTTTTGCTCTGGAAGGTACTTGTGAAAAGGGAACTGGTTTTGGCTCAAGCAAAGAAATGTTACATCAGTTTTAGTCTCACTGCTTTACAGATTTAAGTGATAGTGATGAAGCTCACGTCCACTTAAGAGCCACCTCCAGAATACAAGGGTCCTCCTTGATGATTGTCACAGAGTTCCAGTTAAAAACACTTGGGCACCAACCCTATGGCATAGGACTAGGGTTAGGAAAGAAGAGAAGAGTCATAAGCCAAATGATCTCTAAATAAAAAAAACAACAACTAAGGTCTCAGAGCGAAACAGTCAGAAGGGAACAGAAATCATATTTGCAGAATGTTAGCCTTTTTTAAAGAGTGCTTGTCCTTTACATATTCAAACCAAAAATCCCCTACCAGCGGTGCCCCAAAGCCCCAGTTCTTCCCAAATCCAGCCTTTTGTGAGCTTTAATTTTTCTACTTCAGGTAGAGCTGCAGGGACAGCCAGGGGATCACAGACAGAGATCAGCAGGATCCTCCTGCTCTAAAAAAAAAAATAATGACCAATTACTACTTAAAGCTAACCTTTAAGTTCACCTGAGCTCTCCCTTACGGCCTGGCTGGGATCAGAGGCAGCAGCCTACACCCCTCAGCAGAGCTACTCCAGCAGTGGTGATGTGCTGGCTCTGGCAGCACAGCTGGGCCCAACCCCTTTCCCTCTGCCCCTCCGTGCTCTCTTCCTGCATCCCAGCTGGATGACTGTGTGCTGGGCCATGCTACAGCCAAGAGCCAGATCCGTGGAGGATGATTTTGACTGATTTCAATCATCCAGGTGACAGCACTGCTACACAATATTTCACCAGTGTGAGGAGAAGCAGCAAGCAGAGAATTTCTTTTGCTGTCACTGTGATAACTGAACTACGCTCCTGGCCAGGTTCTCTCTAGATGAATAGGCATCACTGCATTAATATGTTAATTTATAGATGAAAAATAACCCTACAATAGAAACTCAAGATTATTAATTTGAGAAGAAAAACTCAGAACCCAACTGTTACCCTAAAATCAATGCATTCAAGCTTCAGTGACAGAATACAGGTCAAGTCCAGTCCTAACACAGAGGTTTTATCCTAATAAACACTCTTAATAGCAGATACTGATATTTCCTTGGCTATAGTTATCTATTTTGTCAGCCTAAGGCACCAATGCCCTGAAGGAGTCTGCTTGACCTTCAGCCCAAGGACATGACCACAACACACTCTTTAATCCTGAACTCCCATCCATCTTCTCATCTGATACCTTCAACTCACTCCCCCTCTTATCTGTTCATCCTCAGCCTCATCATTGCATCCCACCTCCTCCCATTGACCTTGTTCTCCCTTATTTGTATCCCTGAACCTCACTAAATTCCCAACACTCCCAAATCCAGTGTCCTCCTCAGACCTTCACCAAGACCAGCTCCTACACACATCTAAATCATCCCAACACACCAGGATGTTTAAGCCTCAAAAAGGCACTCAGTTAAAACCTCATCCCTGGAAACTAAGGCTGTTCAAAAAACACAAAATCCATTTTTGTGTACATGGAAAAATCCCTGGCTAAAACATCAGTAAATCTAGAAACTCGACAGCTTTAGGAAACAAAGTGGAATTGCAATGGCAAAAGCCACCAGCATCACAGATCTTAAGACAATGTTGCATCAAATCAGCTTAATTCTGAATTTGCTCAGTCTGTAGCTCGTTTCTCTTTATGATCTCAGCTGTAATTTCAAGAATTTCAGTTTCCACATCTTTTCTTTCTGACCCACTGTGCTGGGTTTATGTGGCAAGGTTTTGGCAGTGGGGGGTGCAGGGGTGGCCTCTGTGAGAAGACACCCAAAGCTGCCTCCAGGTCAGACAGAGTCAGCTCCATGATGGACTTGTGGCTGGCCAAGGCTGAGCCCTTCAACAGCACCTCTGGGATAAAAGACTTAGGAAGGGGTAAAAGATGCTGTGCAGCACTCCTGGGAGAGAGGAGTGAGAAGATGTGAGAGAAACAGCCCAGGTGCCAGAGCAGAGATTCCCCTGCAAAACACCACGAATCCATGCTGACGCAGGTTGTGCCACTCTGACCCGTGGAGAACCACAGAGGGACCACAGCACCCTGAAGGAGCTGCAGCCCTCTGAGAGAGAGTCCATGGAGCAGGTTTTCTGGCAGGTTTTCTGGGCTAGGACCCCATGGGGGACCCACACTGCTTCAGCCTGTGCCTGACGGACTGCACCCCATGGAAAGGATCCATTCCAGAGCAGATCCTGAAGAACTGCAGCCTGTGGAAAGGACTCACACTGCAGCTCTTGGTGAAGGACTGTCTCCCATGGGAAGGACTCCACAATGGAGCAGGGGAAGAGTGTGAGGAAGGAGGCTGGGTGGGCACCTGGTTCCAACCAGAATTCTGAACTCCCACTTGCTAAAACTCTCATATATTGGATTAAATGAGTCTTCACATCCCCACTTTCAAGTCACCAGTATGATCCCAAAGGCACACACTCCCTCCCTTTTCTTACCATGGCAACATTAAAGGCCTCTGCTCTTCCCTCCACCCTGCAGGGATGATTCCTGTCAGTCAGGGGTGATGCTCATCTCGCAGCCTACGGCTCTGCCTCTTTCTTCTCACCTTGCACTTCTCAGTGCCTTGCATCCCATCAAAGACAGCACCATAGGTGTTCAAACACCAGCTTTGCTGTGATCTTCACCAATCACTTTGCTTTTTCAGTGATTCCCTTCTTACTTGACCCATCACTTACTTGCTCCCGCTCCAGAAGGAAGATACAGAGTAAACGCCTCCACTCATCCCTTCCAACAGCCTCTCCCAGGACCAATTCTTACCAGTAGGTTCTTGCTTCCTGGGATTTCATGACTGGTTTATGCTAAGCCAATGAGTTCCTCTACCCAGTGAGCAGTCACAGAAGGGCTGAGGTTGGAAAGGACTTCCAGAGATCATGTGGCCATCCAACACCCCTGTTCAAGCAGGGCCATGTAGAGTTGATTGCACAGAACGTGACTAGGTGGCTTTTGAACACCCTCCAAGGATAGAGACTCCACAACCTCCTTGGGCAATCTGTGCCAGCGCCAAGGCTGCCTTTGGCCTTCACACCCTCAGTGTGCTCTTCCTTGCTGGTGAGTATGAGGTCCAGCTGAGCACCTCTCACTGGCTTCTCTGTTGGAATCACTTGGCTCAGGACATGATCATCACAGCTGCCCAGGAACCTCCTGGGCTGTTGACATCCTGCCAGGCTGTCCCACTAACACAGATGAGGATAGCTGATGTACCCCATGGACCACAGTCTGTGAATGTGAGGTCTGTAGGTAGCCTCATCCACTGTTCTTCCAGGCCGAGTGGCCTGCAGCACACACCCACTACAATGTCACCCATATCTTCAATCCCAATCCAGAAGCTCTCAGCTGGCTGTTCACCCATCCCCAGGCAGGGCTCCAGGCACTCCAGCTGCTGCCTTGCATACAGGACAACCCCTCCTTCCTTGTCTTCCTGGCCTGTCCTTCCCAAAGAGCCTGTGTCCCTCCATCACAACACTCCAGTCATGCAACACATCCCATCACTTCCCCCGACACCAACACAACCAGAGTCCTGAGACAGCACACAGGTCATGGAATGGTTTGAGTTGGAAGGGACCTTAAGAACCACCTCATTCCACACCCTGCCATGGGCAGGGTCACCTTCCACTAGACCAAGTTGCTCCAGGCCTGGCCTTGAACACTTCCAGGGATGGGGCAGCCATGTCTCTGGTTCTCCAGTTCTTTGTGTTTATTCCCCATGGCATGTGCATCAGCATTAGACACTTGACAGGCAGGACTGAGCAGACCACCACCACCACCGGGGCTCTCATGGCCCTGCCCGTCACCCCCAGAGCTCTGCAATCACTTTTGATACTCTCCAGGTTGTCTGGGGCAGCACCATTGGTGACCCCATGGAAAAAGAATGTGGGAGCAGGATTCTTTCTGTTAGTGCCAGCAGACACCAGCTTCCAGCCTCAGTTCCCATCCTCCCTGAGACAGCCTCTGTCCCAGCTGTTCCCTCCTCCTTGCTCTCAGACATGTCCTGGCCCCCAGCTCACACCCCTGCTCTTCTCCTCTTCCCCCAGCTGCTCCCAGTCCCCAGGGGCTGCAGGAGCACCAGGGCCATGCAGGCAGGCATGGGTGGGGGAGGAGAGGGTGGGATTGTTGCCTCGTGGCAACAGATTACACACTGATTTAAGCAGACCATGGAGCCGCACCCCAGCTTTTCTTCCTCCCCAGCCTCTCCTCCTCCTCACCCCATGCTCTGGTGTGGCCTCAGGGTGCAGGCTCTGCTCTCCTGCCACTCATCTCTTTGTCTGTGCTCCCAGCGATCCTTGCCTGGAGCTCTGTTCCCCCAACGTGCTTTCAATCATAACATCTTCCATCCCTTTGCTTCTACAAAATCCACTGGGAAAATTTCCATATAAAACAAAATCTATCCTTGCTCGTACCTAAGGACTCCATTAATCACCCTTGGTTTGGGAGAGGGAGAAAGCAGTGCTTTATGGGCCAAGGGAATTTTTTGTTGATTTTCAACTCTCTTATTTTCTAAATTAAAACATGAACTTGGGGGGGGGAAAGGAAGAGAAAAATAGCAAAAATACAGCTGCTGCCTTTATTTTTTGCTGCTGGGAAATTACCAGGGCAGCATGTGGTCCTACTAGCTACTGTCAAGTTTTAGCCAATAAATAACAAAGCATTGATTTAAGAGGGGAAAGGAAGAAGAAAAAGAAAAAGCAGCAATAAAATTGCTTTTAAATAACTCCAGTGTAGGTGGTGTGTAAACAGGATACGTCATAACTCATTGAAAAATTCTTACTGGACAAAAAAAAGAGAGAAAAGAACATGGAAAAAAGTAGGGAGAACAAAACCACGAAGGTTCAGGAAAATTCAGAGGTCCTTAGTTTATATTTTGTACTTTGAGTTCTTAGCTACATCGGTGGATTTTGGGTGGTCAAGGCAAAAAAGAAAGGGGGGGAAAAAAGAATTAAACATCTCTGATTACCAGTAGATGGACAATTATGCCCAAGAGGGTCAGGAAGTACTTTGAATTCTTGCACATGTTATTGTGCACTGGTCTGTCCTTGCCCAGAAAACAAATAGGCTCCGTCTCAAAACCAGTTGGTGTCTTTTGTTCCATTACTTCTGCTGCAAACCTCTTCCAGAATTCACTCCTCTGATGATTACAGACTGTCCTCTAATCTTCAGTGTAAATCTATTTCAGTCTGTTCTTGCATCATTGCTGCCCCTAAATTTAAAAGCTCCTTTCTACAAACATCACACCAGATACAGGGCAAGAGTGGATACAGAGGACAAAAAGCACATCCAAAATACAGGCACCAGGACCTGCATGGGCTTTGTTCCCTTCCTGTAATTTGAGCCCTGAAAATGCTAAAAAAACCCTGCCTGATGCTGATGAACTGCCCAGGGCAATCCCTGAGAGTACAGGAAGTGCTTTTTTTTGGCAGATTTACTTTCTGATGGAAAAAAAAGTGCCACTACCCTTACCTTAATCCTTTGTCTGCTTCAGTGCTGAAGGAGACCCACTCTCACTTACCAGGTCTTTGCCAAGCAAAACTCATAATGGGTTTTTCATTTCCCCACAAGAGATCATCTTTTCATTTCTCTGCTCGTTCTTCCTTCATTTATTCCTGTCTATCCTGATAAACACAAACAGTACACTCCTCTCCATCTCAAGGGAAGCAAGAGGGAGCATTACCACAGCCCTGCCTGGTGCTGCAGGTTGACTTAAATCCCCTGCACAACTGTCACCTCGGTCATTCAGGGACTTCTCATGACCAAACATCCTGCTTTTGGTTGCTTTTCATCCCATTCATACTCAATCTTCAAGATAACCTAGGTCCTCCTGTAAAATATTCCCAATTTTCCATGACTTCTTACTTTGTTGGTTTGGTTCAGCAAATTTTTCTACACATTCAGCTTCCAAGGTCCTTAACACAAACATTAACTGCAGAGGTACCTCAAGCCATTCCTCAGATCTCACAAGAACCTGATCCCAGTTGCAGTTATTTCCCAGATTTTATCTGATTCTGCTTCAACCTCCTAATCCAACTTCTTCAGTATATCCATTGCCCCGTAGCACTCTAACAACCACCTCACTGAACATCAACAAGGTGAAGATCTATTCATTACTCCAAAAATATGTGTGTGTCAGATTAATTTGGCATAAACTACAGCTATTTAAATATCTCCCCCCCCAAAATATCTTGCTCTAGAACACACCACCACTGTATCAGACCAAACAGACCTGAAGTTACATGAAACATCTGCTACCACCTTTTGAACATCTGTCTGAGCATAATGCCTACATGCAGCACAGCTTCTGGTTTGAACAAAATCCAACCTACCAGCTATTCAAATTCCCATGCTGCTTCCTTCCTGCAGTTCAGCCATGGAAAAGCCGTACCTGGGTCCCATCGAGCACCTCAATTCACAAACTTGCAAAAACTGCAGAACTGGCCTCACTAGTTGCCAAAAAAAGGCAAAGTCACTGCGATCCGTTATGGTGACCCACTCAAAACATCCACCCAGTAAATCCAGTTCTTTCTGTTTCTGAAGTGGGTTATTCCAGTCTGTATCCTCCCCGTAAGATGCAGAGATCCCACCTCCATGTTTGGCTGGGAGGAACTGCCCTCATCTTACACATATTCTTCACCAAGGAAGCTAGGTAGGATTGCCCTGCTGTACTGTGAGCAACTGCAATCATGTACATGTTTAAAATACAACATTAAGGTCAAGCTCTCAATCATTTTTCTAAAGGTCTTTCCACTCCACCTTCTCAATCACAGCATCATCCCCCTCTCTTCCTCCCATGCTCTAAATCTTTTCCTTTCCCCACTGTCCAGACCACATCCCTATCTTTCTTCCTTTCTGCAACACAGCTGTGACCCAGCCATGTCATTCTCATTTTGGCCACACCTGGGAAAGTCATTTACCCATTATCTGTCCTATTAAGGTGGGATTTACCCAAGACCATGCAGAAATGTAAAACCAAGTATTTCCCAAGCCACCAACTGGGACAAAGAGAAAACCCAACAATCCCCTTTTAAACAGCTCCGGGCAACATGAAAACGTCAAAGTAATTCACAAAGTCATGGTAAGAAATTCCAATTAAAGTGAGAAGTCTTAAGTATCAGAACAGGATAAGCTTTCTCATGGAGCAGAGCCAGCTTAGGCTCTTCCCTCTCTCCAATCCAATCATTCCAGTCTTACCACAGTGTGCTTGTCCTTCAGCTTCTGGGTAACTGAAAACATCATATTGAAAAATAAGCCTCTTTCCTGCTACTTCTTTTCTCCATCAACCTTGTTGGATCAGCCCTTCCTTCTTAGCAAGGTGCCACACCAGTGCCACATAAGGTCCAAAATGGTTTTGGAATTAAAAGCACCATAACTGAGCACTTCAAAGCCTGTTCAGTTTCTCAAGTTATGGTCACGTTGGATGTGCATGTTAATAATCCAGATTTGGTGTCATTTAACGGAAGAGCTTCCAAGAACACCGATCAAAAATCCACCTGGCTTATTTTCCATAGGTCAGGGGTCTCCACCTTCTAGTACAAACCCAGGTGCTGCAGGTAAATTGCTTTTACATGTTGCCTTCAGCCAAAGACACTCTTTACATTATACATTCATCCACCCTTTCCAAGAATCCTCTGTTTTAGGGATGATCTGGTACCAAACATCTCAATGTTTGGCCAGTCTTCATGAGCGAAGATTTGGGAAAGGTCATTAACCCAACAGTCACAGACTAAAAGCTTTTGGCCTGATACAGTGGGGACCTGCCCTGATACTTCCTGAAGCTCTTCAAAAGGCATAAATTAAGCCATGGTTTTACATGGAAAATATCAGTACTTCATAGTTTCTCAATGAGGCATGGCAAAGAGTTTGTGCCTGAATTCTGGGATTAAGGAGAAATTAAAAAAAATATTAAAAAATTTCCAAATTATCAGAGTTACAATTTTTTGTTAGCTTTAAGAAACAATGACAATCCCTCTCCATACTGTCGTTTCAATACAGTGAGAAAGGCATCAGGTATGGAGGAAGAAATACACACCGTTTTTTGCTCAAATGCATAAAATTATGATAACCACCAGATAATTAGTCTCTTGAGATCTGGGGATGTGATTCATGTCCAAGCTTGCTCACCATTGTTAATACTATCCTACCTCTGCATCCTGACGGATCGTCCAGCCACAGCAGCCTGCTCTGGATCAAGCATCAGTACATGACTGGTGTGTACTGTGGTTTTTTAATGAGATGTACCAGTAGATAAATGAACACTTTCTCCTCTGTGGACTGGTCTTGAACCACTACTGGGAGGCACTAAAAGATGTTCATTACATCAGTGCCTTCCTCAGCAATACAGTTTCATAGTCAGAGGATCACAGAAGGGTTTGGGTTGGAAGGGACCTTGAAAATCATCCAGTTCCACCCCCCTGCAATGGACAGGGACACCTTCCACTAGACCACATTGCTCCAAGCCCATCCCACCTGGTCTTGAACACTCTCAGGGATGGGGCAGCCACAGTTTCTCTGGGTCCCACCATCCTCACAAGAGAAGGATTTCTTCCTAACATCTCATTTCTACCCCTGTCCCAAAAAACAAGGGTCCTGGTACAACTCTGGAGATGGAAACCAGAGTTTTCAACCATCTAAGAAAGTGTTTGCGAAATCAGTTACTTGATCCTCTCCTGCTCATACCAACATTCCTCTTTTTCCTGATCAAAACAGAATACTAACCCAAGGAATTAAGTTACTTAATGGAGAGAGCCAGGGGTATCCATAGTACCACCTCAGGAGGAGGCTGGCCAGTTCCTGTTCTCCTATTCCAGGAGTTTATGATGCACATTCCAACACAGCTTTACCTATGGCCTTCCCACACCATGATCAATATCATTATTATGTTCATTTATACCTGATACGCAAAATCTTCATCTCCTCGGGCCTTGTTACCGCTGGGGGCTACACAGTGTGTTACCCACATGAGACAAGGGATGACAAGGCCATCCACACCTTCTCCCCTGGACAGCTCAAAGAAGCAGGTATCCCTGTGAAACCACCGAATTTCACGCATCCTTTTACTCTCCCAGCCCAGTGCCACCAAACCTCTGTGTTCTGGGAGAAGGCACCAGGACGGTTTCCATCAGCTCCTGCTAAATCCAGAGGCACACAATTACAGGCATATGGGCACAAAGTGATATTTCCTTTAGAAATGTAACAGCTTTATTGAAACAGATGTTCTGGGAACAGCATGGAGCACCACCGAGCAGCCTGGAGGACAGCAGATATGGTGGAAAAGGACTCCCAGAGCAGTGCATGCATCCAGTGGAGCATTAGCATGGGAAGATCAAACAGGGAGGAGCCGGTTCCACAAGCTCAAAAGTAGCCTCTTTTTCCAATGTTTCTGTTCAGAAAAATACTGCACAAATAATCTCATATCTAGCAGAACAACTTGAAGTGAGAGGCTTAAACTCTATTCTTGGTTAAGTTACAGAATAAATTATTTGATTACAAGCTAAAAATACTTACTATCAGACATCCTTTCCCTCTTTAAGGAGCTCTTGAATTGATAATCGCACAACAGAAATAGGAAATACATTTTTAATGCCACTGATTAACATTTTAGCTCACTTTGGAGCACTCACTGTATCCCTTCTCCTGGAGGTTTTAATGCCAGACTGCTGACATTTCCTAAAAATGCATTATAGTTGAAAAATAAGTTGGGGTGTTGACAGAGAGCAGTGCTCACTGGGCTGCCTCGGGCAAGAAAACTGATTACGTGGCCACGTTGATCCCTTCTGGCCTTGCCAATTTTTATGACATCAAAACCATTCAGCCACAATCTATTTTTTTTTTTGTGGCTGATGAATTTAAGATAACAAAGCACCTAAATGGGACCACAGCAACCTCAATACTCCTGCAAGCCATTCAAGGAGCACAGAGAGGCTCTGGAGTGTGCAGGTGCTATGACAGCCATGGCAGACACCCGGTCATCCCCCCAAAATGTTGGCACGGAGTCCTTGTTTGTGGAGCCCTTGCACTGGGGAGCCTGCCAGCTTTGCTGGCAGCCAGACCGACCTGGAAAGCTTTCTCCCCCATCCAAAGAGATAAGGAGAAAGGACTCCTCCTCTTCTTCCAACTTAGGGTTGGTTAATACTTAAACAGGATTGACTGTGGATTCCAAAATTAAAACCATAAACAAAGCATATGGTCTTAGTACACACTGAAGACCATCTCCTCCCCTTCATCTGGAGAATCCTAAGCTGGAGTTTTTAAGGGGATTCCAACTCTCTGCCTGTATGTACGAGGGAGGTCCACCAAGGCAGTGGAGACCCAAGCAGGGCAGCACAAGAGGAAGGCAGGAAGCCATTAACAAGGCTCTTGAATCCTTCTATGCAATCATGGCACCCACTCATCCCCCCGCTACCCAAAGGACAAAAATAGCCCAAACCAGCCCTCCATCCCCCGTGCCACAGGGCTCGGCTCTCGGACAGGCCTGTCCCAACACACACCTGACCACGCTGCAGCAACAGCACCCGATGTGCAAAGCATTACACGGAAGGTTCTGGCACAAGTTCCAGGAAAGGCAACATTAAACTGTGTCAGATCTCCTCCAGCCACGCTTAGAGCACAAAAACCTGTTTCAGATAATGCTCCGCTGATCCTCCCCTACAGCACTCGTGCACACCTCATCCAAAAGACCTTTGATCTCCAGCAGCTTCCTTTGATACTCAAGGATCTCCAGTCTCCTTACTATGCTCTTTTTACTAGCAAAGGGTAAAAAGAGGGCAAGCAAGCAACACTAAGTGCCTCTTCACACTCACACCTCTGGGCTCATGTGCATCCCAAATCCTCCCCACAAGCACTTTTTTAGGCTAAGTGACTCATTTGCCACCACCATGCCTATTTTCTTCCCCTTGAGGACAATCTTTTTAAACTCAGAGAGATTTAACTAACAACATTAAAATGATGACTTACCAGTCTCTCATTATCTTCTGAGGTTCTCTGGTAATGAGCTGCTAAAGAAGCATAATCCTGCTCCTGCTTGTTACACTCCAAACACTTAAGTCCATGACGGATTAGCCTCTGTGGGTCCGGGTAGAGAGGCAAGGCTGGCTGAGTGTTCACAGAAATCCCCACCCCACCTCCTGAAGCAGCACTGGACTTGGGTGGAGGAGAGGATGAGTGCAAAGTCTGAGGAGCCAGAGAGGCTGAAGAGCTTGCAGGAGAAAGTGAAAACATTTGGTCTATGGAAATTGGTTTCATGAGCAGCTGAGAACACTGCATGATAAATCCTTTGCTCTTGTGATCTCGTGCATGTTTAAGCAAGCTACACTTATTAAAAAAAAGGAGCATAGTTGAACACTGTGTGCACATGACTTCAATGTGAACGCTTCGCCTACTATAGTGTTGAGTCAGGCTTTTCTCTAAGGCAAACGAGTCCCCACATTCCAGGCAACAATACCCAGAGGCAGGTAAATTAATACTGGTGTCAGGCGGAGGGCTGAGGTTCGGAGTATATATGGGCACCGGGTTGGCACTGTGCAGCACTTTGTGGAATGCCTCCATGACAACGGGAGCAGCTTTCTTGACTTGGTGCACCAGCGGCACCGACATCTGTGTCACCTGAGGCTGGTTCCGCCTCTGCGCCGACGACTTTGCCGTAACAGAAGCAGCAACACTGTGGGGGACCAAGTTGAGATTTGCCAAGTGCACAGCTTTGGGAAGAAGGCCGGAGGAGGTGGTGGCATTGGACGGCTGCGTCACCGTACCCTGCTGCTGCCTCTTGACACCCACTTTTATGGCACCGCTGCCACAGTTTGGCAGTGGAGATAAGGACACGGTACACGTGCTGTTTGCAATATCCATCCTTATACTGTCTGAGTAAGGACTTACGTTTGACAGCTGGATAGCCACAGCAGCCCCATTTTTGGTTGAATTCCTGCCAGCCTCACTTTCCATAGCTGCACTAGTGTCAGGGGATGGGAAAGATTTGATAAACTCTTCAGCAGAGGAGGTTTCCGCAGGTGACTCTTCTGAAGATTTGCCCAACTCATCGTTTTCTGGCAAAATTCTCGTTACAGTCCTTTTAATTTCACCAGAGGATGTCTTGATAGTCTTTATTCTAACTTTGGGAATAGCTGGCGGAGAGCCAGCTGCCATGGAAGGAGAGCCTTTCCCACTGCTGTCACTGCATACACTACGAGGACTCTCAGGCTGCTTGCTGGCCTTCCTGACCGCCTCCAAGGGGCTTCGGGGACTCTTTGGTGACTTGGGCATTTTTGGACTTCCCTTTGTCCCATCTTTAAAAGGACCCGGTTCCTTGGTAAGATTTGGCTGATCACCTTTTGGAATACATGCAACCTTTTTGGCCTGAAGAGCTACTAATGCTGCCACACAGGATGACAATTTGGAATGAGTTGGCTTTAACCTCTGCCGAGGTGGGACTGACGAAGACACGTTCAGCTCGGGCACAGACCCCTTACTGTCTCCTAAATTATTGCGAGGGAGGTCTCCAAACACCAAGCCTTCTCCAAGGAAGCTGTTGCTATCTACCAAGTCCTTGCTTGACTCCACAAACCTCTCTGCTGCTTTGTCCTGCTCTCTCCTGCTCATTTCCAGCCTATTCTCTGGCTGGCAATGGATTTCCATCTTCTGTTCCTTTTTACAGTACTGATCAAACATGCTTAATTCAGGCTCTGGCACCTTCCTAAGATGATCCAGGACTGAAGCTCCTGTCGGTATATACATTGAAGGTGGTGGAAAATAGGGAGTTTGGGCATGTTTGGGTTTATCCCCAATACTGTTTTCTCTGAATGCATCCTCCGGTTCAGGGCTGGAAATGGGGCTAAACTGACTAAATGTTGGCAAAGGCTCTGACTTGGATTGGTCCAGTTTATCAGAGTAACCTCTGGAGCTGTCACCATTAATAAAAGTTGACTCAAACTTGCCATAATTATGGACTAAAGCATGAGCCTCTGCTGGCAGATCAGACCCACGAAACCCGTTGTGTAACAGACCGGTTCCGAGGTGATTCCCCTCCTTTTCTGCCTCAAAGGACTCCTGGCGACTCGTGTTCTTCACGATCACACTCACAACAGGCGCATCAGAGGGAGGCAGAGAGTGGGACAAGGAAACGTTCTCATCGATGCACATTCCCGACGACTTCAGGTGATTCTCACTCTCCTCCCCAGCTGATGGGATGGTCTCCTTGGCATCCAGGCTAGTCGGGTCGGGGATGTCAAAAGCAGCCAAGAGGTCATCAAAGTCAGGGGTTTTCATGTCCCCCATGATGAAAGCTACAATTAAAAGCACAATAAATACTTTGTAAGGTACATTTCCCCCCTGGACAAACTTTGTAAGACTCATTTGCATCAACATTTGTGACAAAAACCACAGCTGCCCAAACGCCAGTTATGGGCAGAGCTGCTCCCAAGCAGCATGGTAGGAGACAGCATCCCCTTCTCCTGGGATCCCCAGCAGCAGAGCTGGTACAAGCATGACCTTTTACAAGACACCAAGCTCATGCAGGGGACATCTTTTCAACCTGTCAGGTGCATCACTACTCCAAAACCAGCTGCTGTCATGAGCCTCAACAGAAAAGGTTCTGAATTACATTAGTACAGGGGCTTTTGTTGTTTGTTTGGGGTTTCTGTAGAGCTAATTGCTGCAGATCTCTCAACAGATTCTCACATCTGAAGAACTCAGTTGTCCTTCAAAGAAGGAAGGCAGGAGCAAACAGGTGCCCCAAGAGAAACAGGCCTGAAAAGTGAGATGACTCCCTACTCCGAGCAATTTAAATAATAGAAGTCTTCAGTAAATATTTCAATACTGCAGGTCCAAGCAGGGTTATTTGAAACAGAGGCAATCCTTAATTAGGTAACCATGTGAGGCAAAACTGCCCAAAGACAGAATAAAGGACTGTATCCAAATCATCACAAAAAATGGTGTTCCCAGCCAGCAATCTCTTCCTAAGCCCTCCAGAAGGGAAGTGGGGACTTGGACACTCAACACTGTGACCTACTACAGCAATAATCAGCTCTGATGAGATGCATAATGAAAACTGACAGCACAGTCACTCGAACATTTGTGTTCACTAATGTCAGGGATACTGTTTTTCCCCTGTTAAATCAAAACATTTTCAAGTTGGTGCAATACAGAGACTTCCCATTCATTTAACATGTTTTCCATTTAAAGCCCAAATGTATGTGCACTGATGTATGCTGTATGTAGGGGAGGGGAAAAAAAACCCTGAAGAGTGTCAACAAAACTATCAGGGCACCAGTTCCTGCTTGGCAAGGAGCACCCACAGGCAAGGTAAGTCCTGCCACGCTCACTTGACTTGGGCTGCAACAGCTGCCAAAGCCAGCGGCAAGAGAGGGAGACAGAGAGGGTGGCAGGATTCCAGGAGAAGGGGGAAGAGCTGGGAGCAGAGGTGCAGGCAGAGAGGAGGATCGTGGGACAAGACAGAGGAAGAGAGAGAAGCTGTGTGATGCCTTCCCAAAAGGCCCTTGATTTAAGGCTGCTCTCATTATTTACAGTTGGGTTTAAAAGTTCATCAAGCGTCACATTCAAACCAAACAAAGCTCAACCCTTCTGGTCAGGCTGCTGGAATGGGGAACAACTCTCCAGCCAGGAGAAATCACTTCAGCCTGGAGCACAAGGACACAGTGGTCTTTGAGCCTTAGCTCAGCCATGCCTCCAGACAAGTCCCAGAGGTGCTGCTTTGGTTAATCTACTGCAAAACACTCTATGGAGATTTACTTGGCTTAAGAGTGGCTCGCTGTAGCTGAGCTTAAACTCTTTCTTAAATTAAACCACAAATATGAATGTCCACAGAGGGCTGTGCAAGAATTTACAATCACATCCCTCAAGGAAGCGCAGCTGGGTGTGACATCCCTGGAAGCCCAGATTATCCATACGCTCCACATCCCCAGCACTCGATAAGGACTTTGGGAACATCACAGATTACTGCAGTTGGCAAAGGCATGGACCTGAAACTTCCCCTTCCTTTGGGTGGGAAATCTTGTGCCAGCTGGGAGACAGCTAGGCACCATGCAGCTCCCAAAATTTCTGGCACACAAATCCTTCTGCAAGGAAGACACTTCATCCTTAACCTGGCATGCTTGAGCTCTATACAGAGATAAATGAGCCTGCCAATCACTCCTGATTTTCCCCTTCCCACTCTGGAACACCTCTCCGCCTCTTCAGGCGAGGGCGTTTTAAAATCCGAGACAAAATAAATCCCAGGTACCTGCAGCATCCCAAAATACCCTTTCCTTGGAAGAAACCTTGCATTTTCAGAAGCTTTGTGTACATCTTTGAGTTCTGTAAAAGGCCAGTTTACTCTCTTTGCTACCATGAGAGCACAAGTCTCTACTCAAGTATTTCTCCAAAAAATTGCATCTTAAACTTGTCATACACAAAGCTACAATTTCTCAAAATAAAGCAAAATTTGAACCAGATTTTAGAAAACGTGCATCTTATCAATAGAAGTGATTTTTAAATGACATAAATGGTGTTAAGTAAAAATTTTAAATTTATCTCTGTTCACAGACAACAAACAGAAAAAGGATATTAAAGGAAATTATGTAAACTAGCTTGGGAGGAAAGCTGAAAGTAAAGGCCTTTGTCCTTACTCCATCCTTCTTGTGCAAAGGACTTAAACCCCAAGCTTGGAATCTAATGAAAACATGGAGGTTGAGATTGGCAAAGCAGTAGAAGAGGTGAATAAAATGAGCAAAGAAGGACTTAGGGAGTAGAACACGTGTATTTCAATGTGCAAATCCAAACTCACTATAGCACGTTTCTCCACAGCTAAGGAAACCTAGAAGGCTCCAAGCCATGCAAAAAAACCCTAAGGAAGGGTGTGAAACCCCAGGGCCTTGTGTCATGGATCAGCTTGCAAGTCGGGGAGAGGCACCACAGGACCCGCATCCCACAAACCCCATACAAACCTTTAGCTAGCAGTGCTATTCCCAGGGATTTTTGGAGACTGGAAGCAGATGCTCTGCAGCTCCCAAACCAGTGTGTACCATACTGTTCAGGGAGGAGGTTTGAGATTGCCACCTAGTAGGAAAGCATGAAAACCCAATTACACCAAGGAAAGTAATCACAGAACGGCTTGGGTTGGAAGGGACCTTGAAGACCATCTAGCTCCAACCCCCCTGCTGTGGGGGATTATTTATCATGAACATTATCACTAATAAATATTGATAATTCTCCAAAACAGCAGTGTACAAAGGAAAACATTGCCAAGGACTGCTCACACGGGGCTGGTGTCTCCGGGAGGAGATGCAGGGACTGCCAGCCACGGGAATCCCTTGGGAAGGCAGGGATAGCAGGAGCCGGGGAGCGCGGGGAGGGCAGGGGAAGGAGGCACCGGCCGCGCAGGGGCTGTCAGGGCTGCGGGGAGGGGACGGGCACGGGGCAGCCGCAGCAGGCCGGGGGTTAAACCGGAGGGGCGGCTCAGTGGCAGGCAGGACCCGGGGCTGTAACACCCGTGAAAGTTTCAGGAGCCCAGTGCGGCTCTCGGTGCGAGCGAGGCCGCGGGGGGCTCGCCCGGCCCGTGGTACCCCTGCACCGGCCCCGGCCCACGCCGTCCCCACCCGAGACAAAGGCTCGGCCCCGCCGCCCCCCGCGCTGACAGCCCGGCCCGGCCCGGCCCCGCCGCACGTGGGCCGCCCGCCCAACTTAGTTTGTGCCGGCGCCGCCGGGCCGGACCGCCGCGGGCGCCGCAGCCGAGCCGGGGCCGGGGGGAGGCGGCGGCCCCGCGGGCCGGAAGAGCCGGTGTGGGCGCGCAGGGCTCGGTGCGCCGGCGGCGGGGCCGCCCGCCCTGCCCGCGGGGCGGCAGCACCGCCCGGCCGCGGGGCCGGCGGGAGGGAGGGAGGGCGGAGGGCAGCGGCAGGGGCGGTCCCGGCGCGGCCGGGCCCGGGCGGGCGGGCAGGACTCACCCACGCAGGCGGCTCCTCCGGGCCCGCCGGGCCCGCGCGGCCTCACCCCGTACCGGGCACCAACGGCCGCAACATGGCGGCGGCGGCGGCGGGCGGGGCCGGGGGCGGAGCGGGGCGGGCTGGGCACGGCGGAACCGCCCCGCCTTCCCTTCCCTTCCTTTCCCTTCCCTTCCCTTCCTTTCCCTTCCCTTCCCTTCCCGCCCCGGCCACAGGGCCCCGCCGTCCCCGAACCCCCCCACCGCCGCCCACGCCTCAGGGAGGCTCCTGACAGAGGCGCCCCCGGGCCCGGCCTGGCCCCGCCGCCCCCTCATGCCGCCGGGCCCCGCGCTCCCGCTTTTCTGAGGTTTCCTCACCCAAAACCTGCCCCGATAACGGCTCAGTCACCGCTCTGTCTTAAACTCCTTCGTCATTGTGTCCCTGGTGCGGTTTGCCCGCAGTTACACTTGGTTGACCCGTGCCCCAGAGCGAGGATACGGGGAGCTCCAGCCTCACCCCGATCCCTGCAGAGGTGACGGAGCGGTTTCCAAACACAGCACGGACAGGGAGATGTCTGGGATCAGTCAGCAAGGGTTACAAAGGGCTTCCATCCTTGATAACCTGATGCCTTCTGCATCGAAATTACTAAAACAGTAGATTTAGATTAGAGATTACAGAGAAATTCTTCCCTGTGAGGGTGGTGAGGCCCTGGCATAGGTTGCTCATAGAAGCTGTGGCTGCCCCAACCCTGGAGTGTCCAAGGCCAGGTTGGACAGGGCTTGGAGCAACCTGGTCTGGTGGAAGGTGTCCCGGCTCATGGCAAGGGGTGGAATGAGATGAGCTTTGAGTTCCCTTCCAACTCAAACCATTCTATGATTCTATGACAAGCTTGGGGGATGAGAGAGAGAATGTTTATCCTCCAACCGTGTCCCCTTTTGGGGAGAGACATGGACATACTGAGTCCAGCAAAGAGCCAAGAGGATGATAAAGGTGCTGATGATGAAGGAGTTGAAGCATCTCTTGTATGAATAAAGGCTGAGCAAGCTTGGACTGTTCATCCTGGACTAGAGCAGGCTCAAAAAGGGGCTCATCCATGTCTATTAGAACCTGCAGGGAGGGTGCAGAGAGGATGGAGCCAGGCTCTTTCCAGTGGTGCCCAGAGACAGGACTGGAGCCCACCCACTGATACACATGAGGAAACACTTTTCCCCTGTGAGGGTGACCAAGCACTGGCACAGGTTGCCCAGGAAGGCTGTGGAGTCTTCATCCTTGGAGACGTTCAAAAGCAGTCTGGATTTTCTGAGCAACCAGCTTTAGGTGGCCCTGCTTGAGGCTGGACCAAATGACCTCAGAAGGTGTCTCTTCCAACCTCAACTACTCTGAGAGGATTTGAAGCATTTTGTATCCAGGTGTGAATATGTCACTCTCTCATCGTAATAAATAAACAAACAGTATTTCTTGAGGTTTTCTTTCCTATGTCCTGGCATTTTAACCACCTACCCCTGCTACTGGGTGTACAGCATTGCTCAACTATTTCTCATCTGGTTAAATACTTATTCTTTTATTTGTCATCAATCCCATGGGCAAAAAAATTTCTTTTTTTCTAACTGACACATTGTAGCTTCACATCTTTGATTTCTGAATCAGTGTCATCACCCTTCTCCTTTTGGAGGCGATAGCCAGTTTCTCCAAACCAGCAAAAGCACAAAGGGAGTCACAAAAAGGAAACATTTTCAATATTGCAACTGTTAACCTGTAATTTTAGCACATCTCTGTGAAAAGCTCTAAGTTGTATCTAGTAAGACAGCTGACATTTGTTACACAATTACTAAGAGCTGTCACAGTCCTGAACAAGTTGTGGCTTGCAGGAAAGCTGTGGTAATTTGAAGGATTGTGCTAATTAAGAAATATAATGCTAGTGGGAATTTAGCTCCATCCCAGATGGCCAAGGAGGAGAGGCAGCCCTGGAGTGGCTTGGTCCCTTTCTCAAGACAGCAGAGACACAAAATGCACTGAGGAGAGTCTATATCCTTCTGCATCATCTAAAAATCAATTCCTTTTCTTATTTTTAGTTGAATGTGGTGACTTGACAAATCTGGAAATAAAAACCCTTCCTTCTTTTTTTTTTTTTTTTTAAGTTTAAATTTGTCCCTTTAGGCTTGTTTTGTAAATGTTGTGGAATCCCCATCCCTGGAATTATTCCAGGCCAGGCTGGAGGGGGCTTGGAGCAACCTGGTCTAGTGGAAGGTGGCCAGGGGGGTGGAACGAGATGGGTTTTAAGGTCCCTTCTAACCTAAATCACTGTGTAATTCTGTGCTTTGATGTGGAGAGGACAAAAGATGTGGGTCTAAGGAACTGATGTCTAGAGCAGCCTCCTGGAGCTGGAGCAGCGTCAGCGGGACCCCCTGTGCCCTGGTGGCACCTCGGAGAGGGAAAGCCTTGGATGAAATACTCTCAATGTCCAGCTGCATCTGAGACCTTCACTTTTAATTCTTAATCTGCTTGGGGTTGTTGGTGCTTGCTTTTTGGCTGAGGGAAAATAGTTCTTCCCAGGTGCTGGCTGTGTCGGAGGGTGTCTGTAGGCAGGCGGGCTGGCAAGGACGGTGAGACCCATTTTATTTACAATACAAACATCACAAAGTCTCGAGTGCTCATGCCCAGGCAACTGTCAGTTTTCACATCAGCGATTCATTTGCTTCTGTCAGAGGTCAGTGTTAGAGGGAACTACCTTGAACTGGTTGCAAAACTTGTGTGTTACAAAACTATAATTAATGTTTCAGAAACTCCAGGGAAGGTTTATTACTGGCAGGGTGAGAATGAATCCCCAGACACAAACATTCCTCTAACATAACAGCATAGCCTTCAGCATTATCTACACACACAAAAAAGCCATGCAACTTAAATCAGGGTAATTAATTACACAGATGTCTTCTATATACATTTAAAACCATTTACACCTATTGCTTTGGCTGTCTGGTCTCCCTCGCTCCCAGGGCATGCCTTCTGCATTGCCCTAAACTGATTTTTCTGCCTCTTTTTCCTTATTGAAACAAATATGGATGAGCTGATGTAACTCTTCATGGAAGATCCCTCTGTACTGATCCACCATGAACATGTAAAAACCTGCCTCTACTCCAAATTCATGCTCAAGACAGCTTGTACTGGTCATGGTACTCTCTTGCAACCACGGAGCCCTGACCTCAAATTCCTGAGTCAAATTGAAGGGAACAAAGCTGTGTATCTTAGCAAATTTGGGAACAGGAATAAGAACACTAATGTGGCAAAATCCTATTGGAGAAGAACTGCTTCATGCCCCGCTATGCTTCTAAATCCCACTTGTTGGAATTTGTTGGATTCCCAGGTGGAGACGTGATGAGATAGGCAGATTTCTTGCAGGGAGGTTGCAGTCAAACCCTGCTGAAGCGCCAAGGATGCACGTTGCCCATATCACTAGCGCAATACCAAACCTGTTCTACTGCTCGACTGGAAAACTGGGAAAATAATTTCCAGACAGCCAGTTTTCTTCACCCATGAGAACTGCAGGCTCTGGTGCAGTATGGACACGCTCCAAGGTCTGGGCAAGCAAGGACCCTTTGCGCAATCCTCTGCGCCCCTGGGCTCTGTGTTGCTTTGCCTGAGTAGTGGTGACGCTTGTGAGGTGCTACATGACTGCTGAACATGAGCAGGGTTCACATTGCTAAACAGGAGCAGGATTCACAGCGCCCCTCTTCTTCTCCAGCTACCTCCAAATGGACTCACTCCCATGCTCCAGGCTATGGCAAGAGGACTTTTTCTTCTCCAGCTGCCTCCAAATGGACTCACTCCCATGCTCCAGGCTACGGCAAGAGGACTTTATCAAGATCCTCTCCTGTTTCATGTGGCTGCAGCCTCGGGCCTGCAGTGGCCAGGGCAACTGTGGTTTCCCCATGCATTTCCCAGGGTGGCAAGGCTGCCTTGAGCTGTTCTTGCCTTTGTGCCTCCAGTTGCCCCATGTGGTGGCAGTGGGACAACTCTGTGAACTGGAGATGACTGATCCAGGCTTGTAAACCTCTTCAGGGAAGAAATTAAACTTTGAATCATCCCTCATCATAGAATCATATAATTGTTTAGGCTGGAAAAGCCCTCTACAACCTTTGAGTCCAACCATTAACACAGCACTGGAGTGTTCACCACTAACCCACATTCCCAAGCGCCACATGTACACATCTTTTAAATCCCTTCAGGGATGGTGACTCCACAACTGCCCTGGGCAGCCTGTTCCAATGCCTGACCATCCTTTCCATGAAGATATTTTCCCTAATATCCCACCTAAACCTCCTCTGACACAACTTGAGGCCACTTCCTCTCATCCTGTCCCTTGTTCCCTGGGAGCAGAGCCCGACCCCCGCCTGGCTCCACCCTCCTGTCAGGAAGTTGCAGAGTGGGAAGGTCCCCTTGAGCCTCCTTTTCTCCAGGCTGAGCCCCCCGAGGTCCCTCCCCTGCTCCTCATCAGACTTGTGCTCCAGCCCCTTCCCCAGCTGAAGTGCCTTCCCTTCCCTTCTCTGAACATGCTCCAGCCCCTCAATGTCTTTCTTGTCGTGAGGGGCCCAAAAGTGACCCCAGGATTTGAGTTCAGTTTAGACATAGTCCCACAAATGTTTGTGTGGGTAAAAGTGAAGACTGTTGGCTCCCAGGTGGGATCCAGCCAGAGGAAGAACTGCTGGGGCAGGGAGATCAGTGGCATCGAGCCACATACGCCATGTTGCTCCTGGAAACTCCCCTGAACTTTGCTAGAAAGTTTAACCAAAGCTTGAGAAAACTGCAAGAAGAGTTAATTCCGTGAGAGTTCTCTGTCTTAAATTGCAGGTAGCACCCTCCAAGCAATATCAGTGCAGTTGTATCTTGAAAAGCCTCCCCAAGAAAGCTTGAGAGAGTGCTTTGCACGCTCACAAAAACAGAGATATAGGACTGCAGGTGGTGGCCAAGGTGTGTGGTGCAGGCATAGCTAAGAGGTGAGAGATATTTATCCTAACAGGAGGAACAGGCAGCCAACATGACCATGTCTGAAGTAAGGTAGGAAACACAATCATGTCTGAAGTGAGGTAAGGTAGGAAAGAAGAGATGAGTAGGTGAAATTGCTCTGCATGCAAATTATCTCCCAGAGCACTAGAGGCATTTAGGAGAATGTATGGATATATTTCCAGGTGTCAAACAAGGATTAAGGGCAATGTAGCCCTAAAACAAGATGTAGGACTGAAATCATGTACAGAAGCTAATTCCAGTACTAGAGTAAGGATAAAATAGGTCAGAAGTGAGGGCTTATGGTGCACAGCCCCCTGACTGACCATGTCATTTCTGCCCCAGCCCATTCATACCTGAGCACTCCTGTTCTGCTCCTGGCTGTTGAAATTACCTCAGGCACTTTCCCAGGTGCTCACAGGAGCCCTGATGATCCTTCCTGGAGCACAGTGGAAAGGTCTGGAAAGGTCTCCAGTGGACTGTGAGGCATCTGAGCAATTTAATCTGCAGTGGGGTGGGTCCAGCCCCAGGCAGGGTGGCACATGTTGAGGCTTTATCCCACAGCCTGCACTGAGGAGCAGGACTGGATTTTAAACTCTGCCCAGTCTGGGGCAGAGGCTTTTCTTTATAACTAGGGACAAGAGGATAGCTAGCAACTAAAGGATTTGTCTTTTTGCTCTCCAAACATTGTGAATTCCTAGGAATCCCACGGGTGAGGCAAAAAAATCCTGTGTTTGATCTCCACCCTGTCATACTATGGCATCTGCATCAGGAGCTGGTATCCCCCGTGTGTCTCCCCTGAGCAAATGTGTGCCAGTGACTTTCTTTCTCTTCTTCTCCAGAACTTTTGTTTTTTATCCCTAGAGGGAGAAGGACCTTGGGAATTCACACATGATATCTCACCTTGCTTTGTCCTTAAGTTCAAACCTGGCTTTAACCGAGACAACTGATGATGTGTCTGTGTGTTCCAGAGGCTTTTCCTGCACTATAAGACTGAGAAAGCTGAACTGGCCTCCACTCTGCCTTTGGTATTAAGGTGCCTTCAGACTCATATGTCCCTGGAAAAAAGAGCAGCCTCTGACCAGAGTTGGGCTGTAACTGAGGAATTGCAGCCTGACAGGAACTGCAGGGCCTGTCAATGCCTGGCTCCCAAGTCACATCTCCTTGGGAACAGGCAAATTTGGGCTACGAGTCAACAAAGTATGGGAGAGTTGTGGCATCAAAAGGTCATGTTTTTATGGTTTAACAGTAGAGACTATCTCATCTGATGACTTTTTGGTAGAGATGACTGGGAGAAAGAACAAAATAATACTGTGTATCATAGAGTCATGGAATCACAGCGGGGTTTGGGTTGGAAGGGACCTTAAAGACCATCTTGTTCCAATCCCCTGCCATGGGCAGGGACACCTTCCACTAGACCAGGTTGATCCAAACCCCATTAGGGCACAGGGTCTCATAAGAGGTGCAGGATGCTGAATACCTTTTGTGCAAACCAAGCTTTGAGAGAAAGAGGAAGAAAGATAGGAAACTATAAGGGGATGTGACAATTGGGCTCTTCAAGAAAAAAAAAAAAGAAAACAATTTTAAGAATTGTTAAGGAGAAAATTCTTTTTATGCCTTAAAACCACGAGGGACTGTGTTGAGAAAGCACTGTAATAGAACAGTCAAAAGTCATCTGAAAATGAAGTTTTCCATCGTGGGCCTCCATTGACCCCATTAACTGTGAACATTAGAGCATTTTTGTGTCCTTTTTTATCCTGTTAGATATCCACAGGCCCTCAGTTACACTGGGCTGTCACTCAGGACACTAAACGATGGGCTGTGGTGGCTCCGATGTGTCAGTGAAAGATGTTTAACTACAGGACAAACAAATGTCTCTGGCCTTCAAGAAACAATTTTCCAAAGGTTGAACTCATCTTGACTCACGGCAGCGCAGCAGAGAAATGGGCTCAACACTCAGTGCTGCAGCACTGGGAAGCAGCAGCATTTCCTGGGAGGGAAAATAGTGGAGAGGAGCCAAGAATGAATAAGCAGCCTTATTGCATTGTGGATTATAAAACCTCTTCCTGTGAAAGGGCTGAGTAGGGCTCATTAAAGCATTGATGAAGACAAAGAGTAAAAATACAATGAGGTAGACAGACTAAAATTATAACCTACAGCTTTGGGGTAGGAAGGAAACAGGTAATAAGGGAGTTGGCCTGTCTGGGTTGTAGCATGTCTCACCTTCTCCTGGAGCATCTCCCTATGCCATAGAATATTCAGGGAAGAAATCTTTCCTAGTATCCACCACTCCAGCTCTCCTCCAAAATCCTAATATTACAAGCACATTTACATTCCCTGGGATGTTTCCCCCCAAAAGCAGCCCAAAGACTCCCTAAATGAGCACCTGAAAAGATGCAGAGGCCTCAGATACCTGGAGCTAAAAGCAGTCATTAAAAAGGCATAAACAAAGGGCATCGTGATTGTTTTGCCACGTCTCCAGACTTGAGAGGAGGCTGAAATAACCTTTACATTATCCCATTAGCATTTTCTAGTGAAAACAACGGCATTTTAGGAGGCAGAACAATGTCTTTTCTTATCATCCAGAAAGGTCAAAGGTATTTATCTGATTTAATATTTTATAATTGATATTAAGTGACACAGAAGAATAAGGGAGGCAGCCAGGTGATGGCTGCGGTGACACAGCAGAAGCTGCCCTCTGCTCTTCCAGTAATGTCTGGGGCTGGGCAGGAGCCAGGTCTGGGAGCAACACCTCTTGCCCATCAACTCCACAGAAAAGAGGACTTTCTGTCATGCCTTGCTGTGGTGAGGACCCCAGATGCCAAGGCCTTCACGCTCACAGTCCTGCCACTTGACCCTATTTCAGTGTCACATCTGCAGGAGCTGATGTTCCAACCAGTGCAGTCCAGGGGATGAAACACCTCAGAGAATCACTGAATCATTAAGGTTGGAAAAGCCCTTTAAAATCTGAGTCCAACCATTAACTGACCACTGCAAAGGCCAGCACATCCCCAAGTGCCTGATCTACACATTTTTTGAACACTTTCAGGGATGGTGACTCCACCACTACCCTGGGCACCCTGTTCCATGAAGATATTTTCCCTAATACCCAATCTAAACCTCCTCTGACACAACTTGAGGCCATTTCCTCTCATCCTGTCCCTTGTTCCCTGGGAGCAGAGCCTGACCCCCACTTGGCTCCACCCTCCTGTCAGGGAATTGCAGAGAGTGAGAAGGTCCCTCCTGAGCCTCCTTTTCTCCAGACTGAGCCCCTCCAGCTCCTTCAGCTGCTCCTCATCAGACTTGTGCTCCAGACCCTTCCCCAGCTCCCTTCCCTTCTTTGGACACATTCCCAAACCTCAATGTCTTTCCTGAAGTGACGATCTCCTTGTCGTGAGCATATCTCCATCCTGCCTGTCCTCTGTCCTTCCCCTGGTTGGGCAGGGTGGTGGCACAGCCCTGGCCAAACTGCTGCATCCTCCATAGTGGGAAGGGGTGAGACAAAACCTCTGTGGAAGGGAGAGGGAGAGTGGGAGAAGGAGGAGGATATAAAGGCTGGGATCTCAACACTAGGCCACAATACCCAGTTGGAACGAATGCAGTCAGTGCACACACATGGTCAGGCAATGATGCTTTCCATGATGGTCACTTTGAATCTGGAAGAGCAGCAGGTCAGGACCAGCACCCCTCTCTAGGCCCCCAAACTGCCCCATCTCATGTACCCTATAGGCAGGTAGGGACAAGGGTCCAGTGTTACAGTGGGTGCCCCATTACTGCCGAGGGTCTGCGACCATGCAGCCCGTGGGTAAGTATCTCCTATTTTCCATCTTTGGTAGGGAATGGAAATGAGGATGTTATTCTTTGCTGAAACATTTTGGAAAGTCACAGCTGAAATCTCTCACTTGTCTCTTCCATCTGTTTATTTTTACCACTTAATAACACGTCTGTCTCTTCAACTATTCCTGACACCGTTGCAAGAAAATCCAACTCTGTGAAGACAGTTTTATCAAAGAGACATTGGCTCTTCATTACTGTGTGACACCACGTCAGCTCTTCTCCTGTGCATGAAGTCTGCTCTGTAATTTCAAAGGGTGTCTTCTATCTCTTTGAGGAGGTGATATGACCAATATATTTGAAATTGTTGCTTGTTATGCAAAAGGTTATCCAAACTGTGAAGATAAGAAGCAACTTCAAGCGCTTCAAGGATTCTCATTTGTTTGGTGATGTTTTTCTCTTCACTGCCACATGATGTCACAGACCTAATTCCAAGTGATTAGTAACAATGGCAAAACAGTCATTGAAATAATCTGTGATAGAGAACTCTGGGACAACATGAAGAAGCTGTGCTATCAATAATTTCTCACCATTAATAATATAAAGTCCTGGTCTGCAGACACCAGACCTGCTCCTGCCTCTGCTTTCCAGAGGTGCCCCAGCTCTCTGCAGAGGGGCAGTGTGTCTGAGTGCAGGTCAGTGCTGTTCAGCTCCTTTTAAATTTGAATAATCTTGGGTTTATTGACTTGGCAGTGGATCACTTCACTCACCTCTTTTGTTTAAAACTATGTTTCTGGTTTCATTTGTGAACCATCCACCTGAAGGAGAGGCCTGGAAAAATGGAGTCTGAACCACCTGACATTTTCAAATGAACTGTTTTACCACCTTTCCCTTATTTTCTAGCCCTGCCATAAGTTTTTAGTTTCATAAATTTTGGAACCAGCCAAGATGAGCCAATGTCCTTGTTTGCTTTTTGGACAGGGAGTAGGGATATTTCACTGAAATGGAGTCTTGGAACTTGCAGTTTGCTGTTCAGAATCAGTGAGAACATGTACACTCTTTCGAGCATATTCTGGTAGCAGAATCCCAGCAGCGTTGGTTGGGAGGGACCCAGTCCAACCTCCTGTTGGAAGCAGGACGGTTGCCAGCATTAGGAGAGAGGAGAGCACAGCTGTGGGCGTCTCCATGTGCAAAGCATGATGGATAAAGGCTGTCTGTGACAGCAGCACCTGGATTTAAGGATTCCAGACCTCCTCACTAGTCCTGAGCCTGCTACCTCCTTGTATCTTGTGCATGGTCCTGTTGTGCTCACAGGAAGTTGACTGCCAGTACTTGGTGTTCCAAAAGTGATCCTCAGCTAATAAAGCAATCCTCAGCATTTTAGAAAAAAGGCAATTCCTGTATCAAATTAGTGCAAGAGATCATTCTGTTCACTCTTTGTCCACATGAAAGGCAGTGTAACTGCCAGAGACCATGATAACCTGCCCTTTGGGAAGCTCCTTTCTTCCCTGGGAAGAAATGGCCACCCAACACCTCCAGGACCTCTCCTGCCTGTATAAGAAGCTAATTCCAAAAACTAGGGGAAGAGGACCAAAACTGCACTGTTGAATCTCAGAGTTTTCCTGTCTGTCCCTCTGTATGTTCTATTCCACTGCAGGTGTATTCCATCGACAGCACCACGAGCTCTGCCCTGAAATATGGAGTAGGAAATGATCTGGCAGTTTCTGTAGATCACAGAAAATCTCTAAGTGGAAAATAAGGAGAACCTAGCAGCTTCTGAAGAGTAAATTCAAATTCACTCATGTGAGAGAGAAGGATTTGTTCCAAAAAGGTGATGAGTTAAGTGAGCTTGTAAGTAAAATGGCTCAACATTGTCCCATATTGATTTTTTTCTCCCAGAAATTACTCCTTCAATGAAGGACTTGCCTTTATGCTTCTCTCTCTCTTTGGCTGAGACTGAAGAGTGGCTGACCTGGGACAAATCTACCTTTTCCTTGCTTTGGTCACAAAAAACCCAGCTGAGAACAAACCTTCAGGAACCTGCTGCCAACAGAAGGGTGCCAGGCTTGGGTGCATCTGCCAGGGCACATGTAACACACCTCCTGACTGTGGCTAGGCTCATGATTTTCCAGTAACACACTGAAATGGCATTTCCCAGATTCCCTGATTTCCCCTGCCTTGTTTTCTCAATCCTTTTGGGTACACTTGCTTTGTTTTGTCAGAAACTGCCAAACCTCAGCAAGTGAACCGAGAACTGCCTCCCAAATGAATTCTGTAGCAGAAGGAGAGCGTTATCAGGCTGTTGTCCAAGGTCCTTTCCTTCAACACATCTGCACTTGCAGAGAGGAAAAGAAGGGCACCTATCTAAAAATAAAATTATGAAACATTTAGCTGTTGCTATTTTCATCACATATTGTTTTAAAGCTTCGGTTCACTTGGTGCCTCTTAAAGAAAATATAGACTTGGGTGAAGGGAAGCACCTGTATTACCTACAGAAACGCTTCTGAGTGCTGAGCTGTTTGCAGCCTCTGGGTACAGACTGGCCCAGAAATGAGGGAAGTGGAGGGTGATGGCTGTGGAAGGTATGGAGGCAGAGAGGGAATATAAATTGGAGCTGATTTCTTGGTCCCACTTTACCTGCTGTTGCCTGGGTGCTCCTTCCTTCCCACCCTTCCAGCCAGCACAGAGAGCTGTGGAGCCCAAGGCTGCAGATCAGGAAGGACGTGGCCAAGAGACACACGGTGATCCTGGGATGACTTGTCTGTCCTGGATGCTGGGAGATGGAAATACAGATTCACAGGAAAATTTACAGGCACTCAACAGTTTAACCACCATGAAGGAGTTTGGATTTCACATGTGAGCGGGGAATGAAGCCAGACACAGCTTCACCTTCTCCTACAACGACTCCAGCTGTCATGGCCAGAGGCTCAGGACACAATCAAACTCCACCTTTTCAGTTCAGCTGATGTTCCCAGACATAACACACCATCATCTGAGGGGCATGGGAATGTGGCAGTTCCCCTGGGCTTGGCTGCAGGGTCTCATTGAAAGAACAGGAGAGCTGGGGACAGGGACAAGCGCTGTGGTTGACACCAGGACAGGAGGACCACTAAGGCTGATCCAGCCACTCAAGAGCCACACTTACAAAGGCGATGGATAAATCACAATGAATCCCGACTTTTTACATCTACACATTTCACTTGACATCATTTCATCCTATCTAGTAATTTGATCCACCTTCTAAATCCAAATATCAATACTTTCAGTTACCTAAAAAAAGAAACAATGCTCACACATAGGAGCCCAGAAGCTAGAATTGAAAGCATAAAACCCCAGTAGGTCAACACTGAGTCACACTCTGGCAATTAGAGGGAAAATGAACACAGTTAACTCAGAACCACGTGAAGCTTTGTGCATTCAAAAACACCAATAGTGTTTTATTCAGAAAAAAGAAAGACTGGCTTTGAATGAGATTAACATTCACATGAGGTGACATTTGCCATGATAACGTGAGCCAGAAACAAGTCTTGCCCCAACAGTACAGGAGGGTGTGTATAATCCTCACAGAGGCAACAAGACCCCCCAGCTCTTCCCAAATTCCTGCAGAGCCATTCTGATGACCTGTCCTCAGGGGCTGCTGGTGTTGAGTTGATCTTTGGTTCTCCCTGCAGCTAGTTTATTGTTTTCTGGTTTAGCTTCTCTATCAGTCTATCTTATTTAAACTACATCCTTTTTATTTTTTTGAGCTTTACATTTTTGCCTTAGAGACTTTCTAGTCTGCAGCCAGATGGGGCCCCTCTTCTTTCCCTTGGCTCTACTCACTGTGAGGAGAATAAAAGCCTCCTCTGTTCTCTTTGGACAGGTTTCCAGCACTTGTAGGATGGTTTATCTGGAAGGAACATTTCAGATTTTTCTGTGCTGTAACAGACACCATAGACAGGGATGTATCTTCATTGCTGAAGGAGAGCAAAACCAAGAAAATTCTCTCTCCAACCCTCTTTTAAACTATGACAGAGCTCAGGCCCCCTCTCCACTTTGCTATCCTTGACCTCTCAAGAAGTTTTGCTCTACAAGCTCTTTCTTTCACAGGACCACAACAGCCAGAAGGGATCTCCAGTGCTCTCTGGTCCAGCCCCCCACCAGCTTGGATCAGGTCACCAGCATCTTCTGCAGTCCAGAGTGAACTAACCATCAAGGATGGAGACCCGACACTTCACTGGGGTCACTGGCCCCTGTGGAACTATTGGATCACCCTCCCAGGCCCTTACTGAGCAACCACCTTTATCAAATAGATATTACAGTAGCAGTCAGGGAGGGGACTGTGCCCACCCAGGATGTCCATTGGGCCCTGCTCACCCTGTGGCTTTCTCTGAACAGCTGGTTGTCCATGAAAGGTAGTACTTGAGGTTGCCCACAGCACAGATAGGCACTTAGAAAAAACAATTTGCACTAATAATAACTTTTTTGAGGTTATTCTTTATCAATCCCAGTATTTTCCATCTCTCCTGTAGGACACTCTGCACCTGAGAGGAACTGGGGACTGCACAGGGCTGAACACCCTTTAATGCCCCTTGGACCATGCTGGAAGGGGCAGGTGTCAGTGTACCTGCTACTCCTGGTAGCCGTTCCTGGTGGAAAACCAGCCTCCCCCCTAAACACACACTGGATGGAACTTCCTTTTCCTGGCAAGTGACTGTCACCCCAACTATAAATACATTCTTCAGAAACACATAAATGCATAACTTAACATCTGCTTTGACACAGGCATGGGAAGAAAGCGACACTGTTACCCCAGGGAGAGCTCACACCATTTCACCTGGTCCCCTTGGTGCAGCCCCGTGTCCCTTGCACAGGTGTGATGGCAGCCAGCAGCCACGGCTGGGACTGGAGCTGGGGCTGTAGTGTTCGGGGGTTTCTCATCACATTTAATGCTGCAACGTTTGTTTTCGGGCAGAAAATACCAGCAGTGCCCTTGACTTGCAGCAGTGCCTTGGCAGTGTTATGACTGGCCGGGTGGCCCTGTCCTCTGCAGACACCACAGTGACTCCCCACTGATCCTGATGCTCACGTGGGACTGGGGGTAGTCCCAGTGGGCTTCAGGCCCTGCACGCCACAGGGTGCAGATGGGAGAAGCCTTTCCAGGAAAGCATCCTTGGCCTCACTGGGACGGGGTGATGCTGAGACTGGGAGGCAGCTGTGGATTCTGAAGGATTCAGCACTTGAAGAGCTGTTGCCTCAATTAAAACCAGGGCAGAGGGTCAGGGGCCAGCCCGGAGCAGCGCCGAGCAGAGCTCGCCCAGGTCGCTCTCGTCATTCTCCTCGGGCTCGCTGCTGAAGGTGGAGGGGTTGCTGCCGGGCAAGCTGTGGCCAGAGCCTGTCCTCAGGGATCCTTGTCCCTTTGGGTCTGGTGTGTCCTGAAGGCACACACTGCCTGTGCCGGCAGGAGTTTGCTGGGAGTCTGGCTGAGAGTCGTTCCTCTGGCTGAAGAACTGCCCCAGCAGGGATTTCTGGAGGGTCGTTCGCAGGCTTTCACAAGTCCTCTGCTTTGTGCTCGGCTGGGTGTAATGCAAATCCAACTGCAGGACCACATCCGTCTGGAAGGGGAGAGCGGAGGACGCTAAGTGAATCGGAGACTCAGACTGGAAGCAGAGCTTTCCTGCTGTTGCTGCCAGACATGAGAGCCTTGGCTGGCTGTTGAGCAGGCTCACAGCCCCATGCTGTGGCGTGATGGAGCAACGCTACTGCCAGAGAAAACAAGCTGTTACACACTCACACGGCTCATGACGTCTGTGGGCCTCAGCCATGGATTCTGGATTTCAGGACTGCTCCTGAAATCAGGCCACCTCACTTGGGATCTTGTCAGCCCCATCAGTAAGCCCCAGTGCTCACTGTCACTGTGAGCATCACGCCCAGGATGCTGGCACAGGGGAGCAGGAGAGGAGGCAAGGAATGGCACCATGTCCATCCTGGCCGTGGCTGGGATCATTGCCCAGGGGAGAGGAAAGCATGAAAGGGAGGGATATGAACCACTCCCAACCCTGGAAGTGTTCAAGGCCAGGTTGGAATGGGCTTGGAGGAACCTGCTCAAGTGGAAGATGTCCCTGCCCGTGGCAGGAGGGTGGACCGAGGTGAGCTTTAAGGTCCCTTCCAGCTGAAACCATTCTGGGATGCTAAGAACTGAAACCACATCACACTGTAAAAGGCAACAGCTTTAAGCAGCAGCACTCCACAGGGATCCGTTCACAGCCTAGCACTATTTTAGAATTTTATAAAAGATGAAGAAATCAGAAAATAACCATGGCAGCCAAACCCCTGAAAGCAAACCCCCAGCATGGGGCTGTGCCTGAAATGCCTGGCTGTATAGAGCAGGGAGATGTATAATGGAACAAGATTTTGACAGGCAATGCAGGGTCCAGGTCTCCTGTCTGCACTTAAAAGTAATGCAGAACAGTTGGGAAAGGTTCAGAAAAGAGCTCCAGGAACAATCAAGGACTGAAAGCACTGCCATATGCTGAGGCACGTCACGTACTCAGCAAATGGAGCTTGCTGTGGGCAGCAGCAACCCAGGCAGAGAGCAGCGCTCAGTGCAAGACCCACCGGCTGTCCCTCCTGGGGAGGAGAAAAAAATCAAAGTAGAAACAAGGTGCACACTGCTGGGAGAGACAAGCCAGGGGACCAGCAATTCTGCCTCTCTCATGGTCTTTAAATAGTTTGAGGGTGTTTTGAAATGTGTCAAAGAGGCACAGTTTGGATCAGGCTTGGAAGAGTTACTCTGACAACAGGAGCTCCTGGCCAGCCCATGAGCTCATCTCTCAGGCAAGAACGCAGCCTAGTGAAGACATCCTTCACGTGAAATATTTGGGCAAGTCTGACCCCCCCCTAGGCTGATGGAGCAAAGAACAGTCTCCTGGCCAGGCAGCAAAGAAAAACAGAGCAAGCTATGATGGGTGATGCCTCTCCCCACTCCCAGGGCAGCTGCTGTGGGTCAGGTTTGCTGGGAGGGCCAAGCAGGGGAGAAAACACAAAAGCAAAGAGCATCCATGCTCAGGCTCTGCAGGCTGATCTGTAAATCAGAAAGGTTTTGCAGAGGTGGAAAAGGTGAGGTGAAAGAGGACAGTCCTCTCCTATGGAGCCAGGCTGGGAGAGCTGGGGGTGTTAAACCTGGAGAAGAGAAGGCTCCAGGGAGACCTTAGAGCTCCTTCCAGTGCCTAAAGGGGCTCCAAGAGAGCTGGAGAGGGACTTTGGACAAGGGCCTGGAGGGACAGGACAAGGGGGAACGGCTTCCCACTGCCAGAGTACAGGGTTAGATGGGATACTGGCATGAAATTCTTCCCTGTGAGGGTGGTGAGGCCCTGGCACAGGTTTCCCAGAGAAGCTGTGGCTGCCCCATCCCTGGAAGTGTTCAAGGCCAGGTTGGACAGGGCTTGGAGCAACCTAGAATGGTGGAAAGCGTCCCTGCCCATGGCAGGAGGGTGGAACAGGATGAGCTTTAAGGTCCCTCCTAACCCAAGCCAGTCTGTGACTCTGTGAAAGAGGACGGCTTTTGTTCCTTGAAGATCAACAAGCTCCTCTAACATCAATCTGGATGTGACACTGACACAGACGTGTGGCCAGAGGGGCACATCTAGCTGCAGCCACGGGGATGGGGAGCACCAGTTATGAGAGGATGTAGGAGAACAGCAGAGAAGCACCTGGAAGCTCCCTACCTGAATTTTCTGAAGTCCGCAGAGCTGGAAGACGCAGTCCAGCTCCTCCCGCTTGTACACGGAGGCGAGCAGAGTCTCCACATGGTCCAGACGGCTCTCCCTCTGCATGGCCACGGCCTCCATCTCCTGGGTCAAGAAAACAAGAGGAAATGCAAGGAAATTTCAGCATCAGCATGGAGCATTGAGGCACAAGTGCCCATCAAAAGTGCTGCTTCTCTGCACACAGCAATTTGTTTCCAGCCAGGAGAGTATCAGGAAATGCTGGACCCCAAACACTAGCTGGGATCTGCAGGCATCAAGGTCACCCCTCTGTGCATGGCCTGGTGGAACAGGAGTAGTGCCATTACTGATCCAGTAGGTCCACTGGAGGCTGCAGAAACAACATTTATCTCTGTGCAAGGGAAAGCTAAACCCCACCTCTGCACTTGTCAGCTTGTTACTGCTACCTTTGGAAATGGCTTCAGGGGTTATTGGCTCTATCGCTTTCTCAGAGATCACAGGGAGGTTGACCAACTTGCAGCTTCCCAGATCTTCGCTCCTGCCCTCCTGGCTTTCTGGCAGGCCTCAGGAGGACCACAAGCCAATGGAGTCTCATCACCAGCTCCCTCAGCACTTGTGGGTGCATCCATTAGGTGCCATGGATTTGTGAACATCCAGTTTCTTTAGTGCTTCCTGACCTGGTCCTCCTCCTCCTCTGGGTGTAAGTCTCCCTTGATCCAGACCTTTTTCCTAGTCTCAGGGGTCTGGGAGTCCTGATATACATGTAGAAGCCCTTCTTGTTTCCCCCAGATCCAGCCCCAAATGGGCTTTGGCTTTCTGAACCCCAGGCCTATATGCTTGAATCACATCTTTACAGTCCTACATCACCTGCCCCTGCTTCCACCTCTTGTACACCTCCTTTTCACATGTGAGCTCAGGTAGGAGCCCCCAGCACATCCATGCAGGCCTCCTGCAGCATTTGCTTGACTGCCTGTTCATCGGGATCCTTGAAAATCCCCCAGCTCTCCAGGGCTGTGTCCCACAGGAACACAGCTCTCCAGTCTAGTGACTTTGAGACATTCACCTGGGAAAGGAGCGACCTGATGTGTTTGCTTTAGCAGGAGGGTTGGACTGGATGATCTCTAGAGGTACCTTCCAACCCCAAACATTCCATAGCTCTGATCTCAAGGGATCAATTAAAACCCTGACACACGAAATTCAAAGCCCCTCAGCTACAGCAATTCATTAACCACAAGAATCTGCACTCTGCTAAATTCCCAGCCTCCATAGCCTCCTGTTCCACAAACTAATTCCCTTCCACATTCTCCATTATCATTTCTGGCTGCGTAGGAGAAAATGGAGAGAAGCATTTTCTGAATTAATTTTTTTAGCCAATTCGTACTTATTTATAAACCTTTCCCCATGGTGGAATACATTTTTTAATGAAAATGATGCCCAGGAATTGGCAAGGCCAGAGTTTTAGCTAGCCTAGAAAAACAGATATTCTATATAAATGGGGGGAAGGGTGACTGGAAAGGCCATTAGGTCAAACAGCTCCAGATCAAGTGAGTGGAAAACAAGGAGATCTAACATAAAGGTTTTTAAAAAGTAAGGATTCAAACAGTATAGAGAAAAAAAATGGGAATGCCCTAGCTGTCAGCATTGTTCCTTTCTACACGTGTGCTACAGCAGCCTCTCCCTCTGAAGACAGTGCTTGTCAGGTAAAATGCAAGTCAGGCAAGACACAGGATGGCAGGGAATATGGGACAACTAAAGAAAATTGATCAATGCCAGAAAATTCCATCCTAATTATCCCTGCCAAACACACAGCAAACCCAGTTAAATCCCTTTGATAAGCAGAATGTGGCAAGTGGTGGGAAAACTATCATTTCCTCAGCGAAGCAGCTTCCTGGGATCATTCCCCAGGGCTTGCAACCTCCCGTTCAGCCTGGTTTTGTTGGTCCTGCACTTCAGCAACCCCACCTCCCTCAGCATCCCCCGGGAGGGCTGGCACAGGGATCCTGGCAGAAGCCCTCCTGCAGATATCTGTGCACTCCCGTGGTCCCAGGGGTGCAGGGGTGGCCTCTGTGGGAGTCTGAGGTGGTGCCGGTGCCAGGGCCGGTGCGGTCGGAGGATGGTGGGAGGACGTGCTGCTGCCTCAGCAGACACCACTGGAGGTCAGTGTGAGCCAGCACCGCCGTGCAGTGGGACAAGGACAGGGATCCCACTGCTGAACTGGGGTGCCTTTCTTGTCTCCTCAACCCTCTTCAGACAGCTCCAGAGGCAGAAGCACACGGTTGAGTGCCCCTTTGCCCTGAGCTGCTGATGTGGGGTGGATGCATGCAAATATCTGCTCTCACACACACACACACACGTTTTTCATGCATTATTAGGGAGCTCACATGGGGGAACGATGCTCCAGCTTGGGAACAGGTAGGATCAGGCTCCAAACCTCCTGGATACACCACGCTGCATCAGTGACCCCAATGTACTGAGGAGCAGTGTCCCTCCACGAGCAACAAGGGCTGAAAAACCCACCACAATCAAGCTACACTTCTTCAGCAAAAGGACTAAAGAAAACGAGGGAGATGGTTAGCAGAAAGGAGCAGCAAGTTAAATCCTTAGTGGTGGCATGGAGACTATGGAGACCACCAGGAAAGACCATGCTGGGCAGGTGGTCTGTTAGGAAAGGTGTGAGAAAGGGTGCAAGGAAGCTGGTACGGCTCAACAGGGAAGAAATATGGAATATGAGCAGAGCAGGCTAAGAATGCATGATTCAAAAAGCCAGATCTGCTTCCAAACATGGAAAACAGAATGGCTCTTCACCTCAATCAGATTAAATACAATAATTTAATTAGGCAGGACAGAAATCAATCTGAGGAGTAACTGGTTAAAGCCATCAAAACGGTGCAAAATCCTTTTTGTGATGCATGAGGAGCAAGGCAGGTGGCCTGTAGGGAACCCACTGAGGCGTGGAAGGAGCTTCAAGGAGGTGTGTGCAGAGGAGGGGATCCTTTTCCACCTGGGATTAGCCTTTCCCAGCCCTCAGGACCCCCTGGGCTCAGCCCAACCATGCTCCCACCTGTGTCCTGGGGAAAGCAGCCCAGGAAGGGGAGCTTAGAGGACTCACCGGGGGCTGGCAGAGCAGGAGGCGAGTGGCAGTGACATGGGCCGGGGGGGCCTGCAGCTTTGCACACACGGACATCAGGTTGGAGAAGAGCCGCAGGAAGCGGAGCTCTGCCCGGGCCCCACAGGGGAAGGTCAGTGTTCTGCTCAGCGGCTCTGGAAGGGAAATTCAAGAGGGATCAGCTCCTCAGAGGGTCCAGCCGACATCTCCCTGCAGCCCGGTGTCCCTGAGGGGCACAGGGACCTCCAGCCCTCTCCTCCCCATGCCCTGCACGGCTCACCGTGGCTGTGTCCCCAGCGCTCGGCACCTGCGCCGGAGGGACAGATGGGGTCTGTCAGGGACCGGGCTTCCTTCAGGGTGTGTTTGATCTCCATCACCTGCTTCCCAGTTACCAGGGGATCCCGGCCAATGTCTGTGGAAAAGAGTTGCAGGCACATGGGCCACTCCAGGTTCCTTATTGATTTCCCTGCCTTTCAGATCCTACATGAACGTCTCCATACTGCTGCCAGGCTACTGAGAGCTCACATGGGGCACAGCCTGAGATTTGGATTTTAGGGAGGAACGGTTGGCTGGCTGCCTGGGATGGGGTGGTGTGGAGCCACTTGGTCTCTGGTCTCTCTTCTTACCCCTGCTACTGAAGCGAGTGGTTTCTCGCTTGTCCCTCACCTTCCAACACATCCTCCAACATGTGTGTAACCTTCTTCTCTTTCAGAATGTGTTTCTTCAGGTATTTCATGAAGATCCCAGAGCTGAACTCCCCATCCTGCAGTTCATAGGCTTCTGCATCTTCACTCCTGCAAGAATAAGGACATTTCTTCAGTCCCCACATTTCTGCACCAGGAACAAAGTCCTGAGTCTGGGCTTGCCAACTCCATCCAGATTCTTTTGGCTGATTCTGAGTTTGCTTCTCAAGGAATAACACAAAGTGCATGGGTTTGGCCCAGGAGATGGTGGGAAGGGCACAGGATGGGAAAAAGCAATGGAAGGGGATAGGATAGAAAAGCACAGTCTCCAGCCTAGGCAGGTGACAGAAGGTGAAAAACCAGAAAAGCTGGCACTGGAGCAGTAAACAACACCCATCATCTCAGGAGGCTTCAGGTGGGCTGTTCATGGCACATGAACCTGGGGAATCAGGCTCAGGCCTGAAGGACAGGTGACAGTAGCTGAGGTCACCTCTATGCACAAGCACAGGCTGCCTTGAGTGATGGCAGGAGAAAGGACAGAAGCACTTGAACAGCAAATGCAGCAGTTGGAAGGCGAGAGCCAGAGGAAACATAGTGAAGCCCTCTCCAGCCTCCAAAGCCACCGTGCATGAAAGGATGAGAGTGGGTACAGCTGTGCCAGCATCTGGTCCTGTGTGCCAGCATGGGACAGCAAAGTGCACTTACGTGGCATAGCCATAGACAGTATTTCCCCAGGGCTCCAGCGGCTGCACCTGGGAGAGGGCACGTCCTGGGTTGTACCTGGAAGAGAAAGAAAAGGCACGAGTCAGTGTTGAGGACATCTGTCAGCTGGAGGGGACAAAGCCCACACGCTCTCCCACATCCATCTCCTAGGGATGGCAATAGCATCAACCCTCACCTCAGATCCAACCACAGAGACAAAAGCTGGGAGTCCCACCAAGAACCCAAACCACAGGGAAATGAGTAGATAGGTCCAGCTGTGACCTATCTGCACTGGTGAGCTGCTCCCTGTCCCACACTGAGCCTGGAGCTGTGGGGACAACCTTCCCTCCTCTCTCCCGAGGCTGGATTTTAACAAATCCAGGCAGCAACAAAGTGCAGAGAACACACGGGGTCACTGTGGCCCAGTGGACAACTGTCCCTGTGGAAATCATGTGTGCACAACACATGATTACGGCTCAACTGCCTCTGCTGGGGTCTGGGGCACCCCACAGGGCCCCTCCAGACCACACACACACTTCTGCCTCAGGGAACCAAAGCAGGTTATGGTTCATACACCCCCAGATCTCACCGAGAGACGGGATCAGAAGACACACACCCAGGTCTTGAAGCCCAAAACTGGCCCCGACACCCTGGTCTAGATACAGCTGAATGAGAACAGCTCCTGTTATTTCCGAAATCAGGTAGAACCACGGTGACAGGCCTGGTTTTCACCAAAAAAGATCTCATGGTTGCACTGAATGGTCAAGCCTTGCCCATCTGACTGCATGGGGACAGGCTGCCTCCAGTTCACACCAGTGACATGGAGCTGTTCCCAGTCACATAGTGACAAGAGCCAGGCACAGAGGCAGCGTTACTCCACATTATTCAACTCCAGCACTGCTTCCTGGGGCTGAAGCTGGCACACTAAGGAGAGCAGAAGGGATGGCTGTATCACCAGCAGCCAGTGTCACCTACTACTGGTGGCACAGTCTGGAGATATTTCATAGTACGATTCAATTGGCTTCTGTAAGTTGTCTTAAAGATGATCAGAAGAGAAAATGTGGGAAAGGAGATACGCTTCTAGATATAAATACTGAGATTTATCTGCTCCTCAGCTGCTCCTAAATTAATGCAGAAATCTGGCATTCCAGGTCCAAGGATAAATCAGAGCATTCCTGGAAGAGGCAATCGCATCCGCCCAAAATCAGCACATAAATGTATGAGGCTACACACAGGCTCCATGTTCCTGGTTCCTCCTCTGCTAAAGCTGAACATCTGCTCCCACTTGGCAAAGGAGGCTGTGTTTCTCACCACCCTGGCATTTCTGATGCCAACATATGGGGTGAGGAGATGCTCTGGGTGAGCTCCTTCTCAGCACAGACACAGCCCCTCCTGGTTTGTACACAAGCTGTTGACAGACCTGCAGCATCAGTCCTTTCCCAGACCCAAGGGCCTTGGGAAAGGAGACCCTGGGAGCCTCATTTTACACAGCGTTGTAAACACATACAGCTATGAAATCCAGACGCTTTCCCAAGCTAAAATGGTGACTTCTCAAAATAAAGGAGCTCAGGAGAGAGTTTCTACAGCAATCCCCCACAAAATCAGGGATAACACCCACTGCATGAAGTGCTGTGCTTGTTGTGGAAAAGGGGAGGTGTGAGCTTTAGGGGAGGAGAGAGAAAAACAGCTGCACAACCTTGCCTAAACATCCCAGCAGATCTCACACTGCACCCTCTTCCCAGAGCCCATTGAGACTACACTGAGCACAGGAACGCCAAGGAAGGAGACAGCAGCTCAAAAGCTGTTTTATAGACTGTTAACATTTGTGTTGGTGATCCCTGTGCAGCCTCCATGTCACCTCCCCATCACACACTGCCCTTGGACAGCAGCCCAGAGGTGCAGCTCCAGCGGTGTACCCGTGAGAGCCAGGTGTTCCTGCTTGGCTGCATGCCATCCTCTGCCTGTTATCCTGCTGGGGAGAGCAGGAAGGTGCTGCCAGGTGTGCCAGGGAAGTAACACACACTGCTTTCAGCAGAGAGTAAGAAGGGAGAAAGGGGATGCTTCACTCTGGGGAGCTCAGGGCAGGATCAAGGCACATTAAGATCTGGTGACACTGGCAATTCAGAGCTGCAGGATAAGTCTCTGCACAGCCAGCTTGAAGCTATTCAAAGTGAGCATCCCCACCTCTGCAGCTACAAGGCATCAAAGATTTATCCTCTCTCCAAGGGCTGGCAGCTCTTTCAGGGTATCAAAATCCCTGTCGTCTTTCCGGTTCTTAGCACAGGAACCACAGCAGGAAGAGAGAGACTTTCCTGCATTTGCTCTCCAGGTCTTTTCTGACCTGTAAATCTGCCTCAGGAGACTGAAATAAATGAACTAATGACAGCTTCTACTGCAACAGTCCACCCACCTCTGCTGAAATTGGACAAGTAGTAATTTTCTGCAGCAGGATAGAGGTCTGCAGGCCAAGAGAGGATGATAGGCTTTCCACAGACAGTGGGAAAATGCTGATCTCTGACCTCAGCAGCAGCTGCTTCACAACACAGCCACTTCAGAAGGATTTAAGGCCAGTAAAAAGCAAGTAGCAGGGCTTAAAATATTTTCCCCATCATGCTGCACTCTTCTCACTGAGATGTTAACAAGAATGCAGCCAGGAGAAGAGAGGTGAGTTGAACACTCCCAGCCTGAGCACTTGGGAAACATGGACCAGGAAAGCACATGATCAGCAAGACAAGGTTAGGTGGGTCAGGCTTGAAATATAAAAGACAAACCCTGTGCTGAGTTTCAGCCAACAATTTATGCCAGACACAGCCATCACTCCATGGGCTTGAGGCAACCATGGGCTTGTATTTGCCAGGCTTCTTCACCTCAAAAAATCCAAGGATTTTTCAAGCCCCTTCTCTCCAGCAGATCTCAGACAACATTTGATGCTCTCTGCACTAATATGTGAATGACCCATCTTTCCAGAACATCCTGCAGGACCTAAAAGTGCTGCTGTTTTATGACACACAATCAATAACCTTTGATGGAGCAGCACCACGGGGGACGTGGCCCCAGCAATCCACGGGAACACCCCACAGGGAGAGTTGAAGCCCAGAGCTGAGGCTGGACACCCTTCCCTGGCCCCTCAGAACACCCATCCAAGGTGAGGAAGGGGGAAGAGCACCCTACCACTTCCTGCAGGTGTCCAGCAAGATGATGTTCAGGGCTGTCTGCTGCTGCTGCATCTTCTGGAGGATCCTCTGCACACTGATGCAGTTCTCAGGGGAGTAGGGCTGGGGGGCATCAACAGGGACCATGTAGTTCCTCCCCAGATGTTCGTACCCATGCCCGGCATAGTAGAATATAGCTGGGAACAGAGAGAGGAGAGAATGAATCAGGATGCCAACCTGCAGGTCTGTAACCAGCTCCCTATGGCCACATCCCACCTCCTGAAGGGATACTGGAGCAGGGCAGACCTAGACTAGCAGCACCTATGGAACTGCAGCTACGCTGACCTCACAGTTTTGACTTTTTTCCAATTTATCCCTTCTTTATCCCTTTATCCCTTCTGTAAAGTCAGAAGCAGCCCTGAGAGGCTCCCTTGTGCTTGTGGATTCCCACACTGTTTGTCACCTGAAGTCACTGGGTTTACATACTTCCAAGCCCTCTGTGCTACAACACCCAGGCTCAGCACCTGCCAGGCTGAATTCCACCTTTGTACAAAGTTTGGGTTAATCCTCAGGTCTTTAAAGGAAAATGACAACAGAAAAAGATTTTACCACAGGATTTTACACTAACAGTCTTTTAAATGAGAAGCTTCTCATTTAAAAGAAGCTTCCTAGTTTTGGAGAAGAGTGATGAAAAACACTCTCCAGATTTCAAAGGTCTGCCTGTATTTATACACCTATAAACTGGCGAAAAATTAGACAGAGACGGAGAGACAGAGAGTTCTCTAGATGTCCAGAACACATGGACCACATGCTTCAACAACCTCAGACCAGACAGGAATGGCCCAAGCTGGTGCTCCCCTCTGACCCGTGTCCCGTGCAGGGCTTTCCTCCTGCACAGGGATCCTTATGTGGGCTGAAGCTTCCCTAAAGGAAATTGCACAGTGGCTGGTCACCCCTCCCCAGCGCTGATGACACTGCTTGGGGGATGCTGATTGATGAAAGCCAACTTGGGGAACTGAAATGGGTTAAAAATAGCTCTGTGAGGTGACACAGTTGTGCTACCACAGTGGAGGGATGGTGAAAAGTGAGAGATCAGAAATGGGAACAAGCAGCTAAAAGGCAACAGCAGGAGAAATTCTTCAGTCAGACTCACTGCCAAAGCCCACACTTGAGCGAGTAACCTCTCCTCTGTATTCCCTCTACTGTTCCTGCCCCTGGACCTGGCAGGACACTCGCCTTGATCTCTGATTCTGCAAGGGATGTGGTGACAGGGGTAGGAGCTGAAGGACTAAAAGCATGACCTCATCGTGTGGAAGATGGAAAACATGATCTCATAGTCAAAGAGGCCTCGAGTCACCTTTGGTTTCTATTCTCAGGGGACAATGGAAAGTTTCTCAAATGGCTGTTTCCACAGATGCCCACAAGATTTGGGTTCCTCTTCTTGTGGACTGTCAGCCAGATACGGCTCTGATCTGCAGAAGCTCTGAGCTTTTGTAACTTGCAAATCAAAGCCACAAAACCCTCCCCTGACACTAGAAAAGAGTATAAAACTGGAAACCTTCTGGAAAAATTAGATGCAGGCATTACAGGCTGGGCCCCTCAAGTCATCAAGTACTGGTGCCTTTCATGCCTCTGCCCCTGTTCATGCAAGGAAGTGATGACATCTATCATCAGGCAGCATCACTGATGCTTGGAAAAAAATTAAATGCTACAGAAAAGCCCACAAAGAACGATTCAATCCTTAAATTTTCTAACTTTTGAGGTCTTGTGCACCTGAATGCACCACCAGGTGCTCCCCACACTATATAAATCCCAAAGATTGGTGTTCAAATCCAAAAAGACATGTTTCACAACAGCTGAGCAACTTTTCCAGCCTCTTCTGGACATAATTTCTCTTCTGAACAGGAGAGTCAACAATTTGCTCAGAGAAGGAAAGGGCTTTTTTATTCTGAGCTCTTCCCACGTCGTGTGAGTCAGAACTGCTGATCACAGACAAACTTCCGAGTACCAAATTAAAAAGGGGAAGCTCCAGGCACTGCTCATAATGCAGGAAATGTCAGCATGAGGCTTAATTAAGGCATGACTCCATATTCCAAGTATTTCACTCACAACTTTCTGCTCTCGTTGCATTTTCAATGCAATTTTTTTGACTCGGGACTTTTTAGGACACTCAAAATAACATCCTGGGGGATTCCTCGTTCGCCTGAGGAGAGAATGATTTAGATCACTCAGAGGATGCTTGGGGCCTTCAAAAATCCTCTGCAGCTTTTCTAAGAGATCTGAAGGAAAAGCAGCCCAATGACCCACCACCTCCATACTGTGAATTGGAGAAGCCTTTGGTACATAAAATCACTAAGCCTGGAAAAGACCTGCAAGATCATCAAGTGCAACCTTGGACTGAATCCCACCATTTCCACTAAACCATATCATGCAGTGCCACATCCACTCACTTTCTGAACACTTCAGGCCCAAGGCCTGGGAGGAGGGGGGAAAGGCGCTGGTCTGGTCTAGAGTTGTGGAAGTGGATGAAGGTCTCACGACAGCCTACAGTTCCCGGAGGGGCAGTTACAGAGACCATAAAGCCTTACTCCCCTTGTCAGCATGGATCATACAACGTGGGGCAGTGAGCACCAACCCATGGAGGCTCATGTTCAGCAATCAGCCCTCTCCTCCCTCTGTATGTCTACACAAAGCTCTCCTGATTTCAGCTGTGGTGATTGCTACACAGGAGGTGTAACCTCCAGGTAAAGCCTGAGATACAAGGGGATTTCAGAGAGCAACCACAAAAGGAAGCTGCAAGTGAAGTCATAGGAATACGCTGTCACCAGGTGATGTCACGGCCGTGTGCGGCCCTTCCCACCAGCTCAGCCTCCCTGGTGAGTCAGTGCTTCCCGGAATAAGGTGGCTGCACAGCATTTCCCTCGTGGCCATGTCCCTATTATCCATTGCACAACCTCCAAACCTCCTGCTGAGTGCCAGGCTGGAATCGGCCCACGCTGACTTTCACTGTCTGGGTGCCGCACAGCTGGGAGATAAGCCTCACACTGAGGTTCGGAAGCAAAAAAAGCCCACCTGGCAAGGTATTTTCAGGGTATCTGTCGGGCTGGGAGAACTCAGGGACCCCAAAGGTGCTGCTTTACCCACCAAATCTGAACACCTGCTTTAAGACCCACAAGATCTGCCGGTTGGGTTTGTGCCTGAGGATCACTTCCCACTGAGAACAGTGCGCAATAAGCTCAAAGCCCAACCTCAAAGCCATCTGCAGCTGGCAGTGCTCTTCTGCAAAAGGGCTGTCAGGGGCCCAAATCAGACCTTCAGGAAAGAGAAACAAGGAAATCATAGCCAGATGCAGCAGTCAGGGCTCAAAAGGAGCTCCCCTACCACACACAGAATAAGTCTCCTCTATTCTGTTATCTACAGAAAAATGAAAACCCCTTTTCCCATTCACTATCAGAAGCACTGGCTCCCCAAAAACTCAGCGTGAGCCCATGCTGTTGGGGCTGGAGGCTGCCACGTGATGGAGAAACACTGCCTTTGCTGGCTGTAAGCTGCCCAAAACTGAACAACACTTAATCCAGGAGCTTCTGCCAAGCCTGGCACCACTGCAGACTGTGCTGCAGGTCTCCCTTGAGAGAGGAAAGTTCAGTTTCTTCTTTTTCAATTCAACAGCTGTTCAGAAAATTGCCAAATCCCTGCTCAGCATGGGCAAGTGGCTGGGCTGGCTTGGCCTTACCATAGACTCCCTTTTCCAGGAGCTGCAGGAACTGACTGACCGCTGTCGCCATCTCAGCCTTGTTCAGATCCAGGAGGGAGACAACCTGGAAGCCCAGCTGTTCCAGAAGACGACTCAGCTCAAACACATCCTTGACAGGAGCCATGAGGTTGGGATGATGCTGGTAGTGGTTGTTGCCCACTAAAAGTGCTATTTTGCCTGTAGCTGAAACAAACATCAGGTGACAAAGCTGTAAACGCTCAGTGGGAGGCAAGGTCTCACCTTCTCCATTGGAGTGAGGATTCAGGAAATCTAACAAAAAATTTAGGCAGGAAGGATAGACCCTAAGCTGCTGAAAGCCTCGAGCACCCTCCGGAAAGCCCTCGGCTTTCTGAACACTTCAACAAAATACACAATCATTTTGACAGAAAGGGTTGAAAAGTTTACACTTGACAGCCAAAATCTCAGGAGTGCAGGAGGCTCTGCTCTACCTGCCCTACCGTGACCATGGGCCTGGTGTGCCAGCAGTGAGAGGGAGGGGGATGCACTGAGCCAGGCTAAGGAGTCCTTTCCCTCACAGGGCTGAAATAGAGAAACCCTGGGGTCCTGCTTCGATTTTATCCCCATCTCCCCACTGTAAAAAAAAAAGGATTTATGTCACTCAGCAGTGGTGGGAGTGAGGAGCTTTGCCCTGCTCTGAGGAGGTATTTCAAGGAAGGGAAAAGGTGTCATTTGAACAACATCTTTAAACTCATTTGGCAGCCTCAGAGCTCAAGACTCAGTTACTCATTAGGAATAATATTACTCCACTTGCTGAGAAAGATCAGGGTTTGGCAGGGGACGGGACTCATCTTGTGCCATGCAGCTCTGATCCCAAAAGCAGAGAGCCTGTTGCAATGTGGGCATAAAGGCTTGAAGTGGTCTCTGCAGGAAAAGAACTCCCACTCCCTGTCTTCCCATCCATTCTGGAGCCTGGCTTTGAATTAAGATAATAAGAGCTCAGGAAGAAAAGACGACAGTACTCACCAAAAAACTTTTCAGAGACACATGTACCTGGGAAAGAAAGAGGGAAATGATAAGCCTGTGCCCAGCATCCAGTGCCAGGTCTGAATCCTGCTCCAACATTCCCAGCAATGCACAGCTGGATCAAACACATAGAGGATCTGTATAAGCAACGCTCCTGGGGCAACTTCTTCACAGCCTGACTGCTAACCTTAAACACACTGGTCTTCATGAAATCCTGCCTGATTTAAGACACCCTGAGCATCTGGGAAGCAAAGACTGGAAAAGGGGCAGGCCAGGGAAGGAAGGTCAGCACGGAGGAGCTCATACCTGGGCTTCCTGATGCGACTCACCTTCTCCCTCACTGCAGCAAAAGCAAAGGTAACACAACGACTCAAGGTCAATAAAAGCTCCAAAACAGAGTTTCTCCCCATAAACATCTGGTGCAGAGGGAGCCACCATTTGCTTTTGATTGTGATAATATTCCCCGAGTTGCTCATCTCCCTTCTCTGACTTTCCTTGCTTTTTAGCAGTTCTGGCTCAGAAAAGCCCCCCCAAATGTGACTCACTTTGGTGAGCCCCACAAGCTTCCCTGCCCAAGCACCTCCAGCTTCTTAAAATTGTTAGTCAAACAGCTCCAGCTTTTCCTATTTAAATTAGAAATTAATTTCAAAATTCATCCCAGGAGAAAATTATAAAACCCTACAGGTTCTAAAAGAAGAAATTAAAGATAAATTTCATACATCTCATGGGGCTGGAAGACCTCTGGCCCCTGAACCAGTGTTGCTGAGGCACCAGGGATGCCTGGAAAGTTCAGAACAAAACCATTCATCCTTTTCTGCCTCTGACAGAGGCCCCCGTTGCACGTTAAGCTCCGTAGCTGTAATGCTTTGAACCCAACCCAATCTGGTGTCCTTTTCTTGCTGCCTGTCCCACCTGGACGCAGTTTTGCCAGCTGTGGGGAGGCAGGCAGATTGCTCTCTGGATATACAGGAACAATTTGCACTTTGGAGAAATTTTAAAGCCAGCTTAAAAGGCAGGATGAGAAGCTTATGGCATAGAAAAATCTCTAGATGGAGTAAAGAGCCAGTCAAGCCAACCTGTGGTATTCCTGCTTCACACAGAGCAAAGGCAGGGGGCCAAGGGAGAGGTGGAGCATGCCTGAGGCTCTGGGGACACATCTTATCCCTGGGATCTGTCACTCATGCAGCATCAGCCCTCAGCTGCCAGCCCGAGGGGCCTGAACCTTCCCAAAATAAACCCCATCCTCTCTGGCTCTTTGTGTCTGAGTGCATCACTTCATCCCAGTGAGGCTGGAAATGAGTTTGGGCACAAGAGCCCACTGCGATTTGGCTGTGGAACTGTGAAATCAGCACCTTGGCAAGGCAGGAAAACCACAGGGAGCAGCTGAGAGCACCGAGCCTGCCCTAACACAGCAGGTTTCTGGCAGACTGCAGAACCCAGCATCCCACCCCCCCAGACAGTGCATCAGCAGGTCCACGGGGTTCTCTTTTCCAGCCACCGCTTCTCTCGCTCCCTCTGGCCCCTGATACCAAGGAATCCTATTTATCACAGCCCTCGTTCACCAGCTTGGTGCTTCCAGACGAGAGCATTAAATTCCATTGTACCCTCTAATTACTTCTCACTCCAGGTGATGTGCAGCAAAGCAACGGGGGTTGGCTCTGCTCACCTACGTGAACGTCCACAGCGTTGGTCCAGTGCTCTCCGTGACTGTTGGAGGCACAGCAGAGGTACGTGCCTGAGTCACTGACCTTGGCATGGGTGATCTAGACAGATCAAAAGTTAAACCACATTATTTATGGTGAAAGTCTGCAGCTCCCTGCCAGGATCTGCTGAAGCCACCCATGTTCCTGGAATAGAGTACTTTTCCTGCTATTCACTGAGACTTTGCCTCAAAAAGAATCAGGACATGGACAAGAACCAGAGCAGTACTGGCTGGCAAGGACTCTGGTTCTCCAGCCCAGGATCCTGCTCAGAGAGGGACTAAAGCCACCACTGAGTCAGGTTGGCCATAGTTCTGTCTATTCCAGCCCTGAACATCTCCAAGGACAGAGACCTCACTGTCTTTCTGGCTCCAGTGTAGCACCATTCACCTCCAAATGAATAACCTCTTCCTAGTGCCCAGCCTGAACTTCCCTGTCAGAAGTGCACAGAGGACTTTCCCACAACCCCACAACCAGCTTCTCCCATCACCCGCCTCAGCAGCCAAAGCTTCTGAACTATCCCCAGGCAACCTTACCCAGAGTTTTTTTCTCTTGTGCTGTTCCAGCAGGTTCCCATTCCTGTACCACTGGTAGCAGGGGGCTGGGACCCCCATGGCAGCACACTGCAGCTGCAGTGGCTTCCCCACCTCCACCCTCTGCTCCATGGGGTTGAGGATGATGACGGGCTCTCCTCGCCACAGCCGAGGGGGCAAACCTGCAAGGCAGCAACATGGAATTGGTTCTCCCTCCACGAGGACAGCAAACAACAGCCATTTTTCACTGTCACCACTGCACCTTTCTGCTTCGGGAGCAAGGAATGCTTGGGAGCAACACCTGCAATAGCCAATGCCAGACCACAGCCCTGCCTCTGGCTTCCCAAACCTGACCCTTGCCCTTTCCTGCCAAGGGTGCAGTCAACATGCTGAGGTCAACCACACCCTGAGTTATTTTTGGTCAGCTTTGAAGTAGCCAGATGGACTCTTCCAGTCCCAGCACCCCAAATAGCCCTAGAAAACCCACAGTGAGTGATCAGCAGGAGGTGTAGGTACATGCCAGGTTGGATGGGGCTTGAACCAACCTGGTCTAGTGGAAGGTGTCCCTGCTCGTGGCAGGGGTGTTGGAACGAGATGAGCTTTAACGTCCCTTCCAACCCAAATCATTCTGTGATTCCATGATACATCAAGAATGTAGAAGACATGCTCGTACCTCTGGCGACACACTGATGGACCTCCACCTTCACCCAGTCAGAGAAGACAGCATTTCTGTAGAGGTCATTGACTCTGCAGGTGTAGAGCTGGGTCTGCTCTGCAATAATGGGCAAGTCTGGGTTGGTTGCTCCAGGAATCTGGTGGCAGTCAGACTAAAGGGAAAACACAGGCAGTGGGCAGTGATTCCCTCCTCATTCCTGGCAGCAGAAGGCACTAGGAAGCCCCTTGTAAGAGCAGTAAAAGTGGAAATTCCCGATTTCCTCCCTTCCTTCAGCTCCCCCACTGTGTGCAGGGACCCAACCTGGTGCCATACCCAGGAACACATGCTCCCACCCTCACCTGGTGCTGACAAAACCACTGGTACTGCAGCAAGGTGCTTCCCTTGGCTCGGCACCGCAGTGTGAAGGAGTATCCCACTGGGACAGAGATGGAGACTGGCTGCTCAGTGATGGTAATGGCTGTGAAGAAACAGGGTGCAGAGGTGAAAACAATCTAGTAAGCACAGCCCAGGGCTCGCTGGGCTACAAGAGTGGCATCCATCCTAGCGGGAAGGGAAGTTTGGAGAAACCGGGATGCTCTGTGCAGAGGGAATGGACGAAAGGACGGATGGGTGGATGGGTGGGCGGATGGGTGCCACGAGGATGCCACGAGGCTCTTCTGGGTGCTCTCCCAAGTGTCACAGGGGTCGCACGGTCACTCTTCCCACCGCCCCGTGGCCGCTCACCTTCCTGCATCGCTTCTCCGGCGGCTCCTTCCTGGCCTGGGCGGCCGCCGGCCAGACCCGCGACGGCTCCTCTCCCCGGGACGCGGCGGCGGCACCTGCGGCGAGGGGACGGCGGCGCTGGGGGCGGCTCGGGCCGGGCCGAGCGGCCGCTCACCCGGCGCGGCGGCCCATGGCGGGCTCGGGGCTGCGGCGCCGGGCCGAGGCCCGCACTCCGCCGCCGCGGCCCCGCGGCCCCCGAACTTCCGCGCTCCCGGCCCGCCCCGCGGGGGCGGCGCCGCGACACCGCGGGGCTGCGGCGGCTCCGCAGCGACCGGCCCGGCACGGCCCGGGACGGCACGGCCCCGGACGGCACGGCCCCGCGCGGGGTCGCCGGGGACGCGCCTCTCGCTCGGGTGCCAAGGCTCCCGCACCACCCTGCCCACGAGTGACCTCTCTCCCTCCCCGCCGCCTTACAGGTGTATTTGAACATATCCGCTCCCTATGGGTGTCCTCCTCTCCTTCCCGCGGTGCCCCTCTCGCACACTCCTTAGAGGTGACCTCATCTCCACCACCTTGCCCCTCTCTCAGAGTGTCCTCCCCTCTTCCCCACAGTGCCCTTCCCCCCCTACAGGTGTATTCACCCATATCCCCACGGGTGTCCTTGCCTCCCTCCCCACCAGTGTCCTCAGCCCGTTCCCCACAGGCGTCCTTGTCCTTTCCCCACAGGTGACCTCACCCCCATCCCCATAGCCATCCTCACCCACATCCCCAATGGTGTCCTTCCCCACAGATGTCCTTGCCTCATCCCCACAGGTGTTCTTGCCCCTGTTCCCATGACCACCCTTGCTCTCATCCCCACAGACACTCTCACCCCCTTCCCACTCCCACCCAGCCCATCACCCTCACACCCCACAGCCGCTCTCACCTCTCTCCCAGGAGCCACGGACAGAAAGGCTCATGTTGGGCCCAGCGCTGCTCTGTGGGTAGGCACGTAGAACCTGCCTCCTCCTCCAAGAAGTCCCCACCAGCTGGGCCAGGCATCACGAGGGCCCCAGGGGAAGTGGTGCTGGCAGCACCAGAGGTTGCACAAGCCCCTCTGGGAGGGAAGGGACACAGTGGAGCGTCAGGACTCCAGTGCTGTGCCGTGACTTGCACTTACAAGGTTAGGGCAAGGTCAGACTTGTTAACCCAGAACTCTTCACCTTTCAAGAGGCAGCAAGACTACAAGGAAATGAGCGGGAAATGGTGGATGGAGAGGACAGAGGGTGGCCAGGGAGTGATTGATTGTCATTCCCAAAGAACTTTGCAGTGACCAGGCAGTGAGACTGACACAAAGCCTAGGAGGATGAAGCAGGTCTGGGCTCAGGACTTGGGGTGACAAGATTCCTACTCCCAGGGCAGAGAAATTCCCAACAGGCTGGCTTCTCCCCAATAGTCCTAGGAAGCAGGTCCCCACAGAGCCAGGAGTGATGGGGACCAGGACTTCTGAGCATGAGGGGGGACCATGGACCAGCTAGAGAAGAGGTTGTGAGGGGCTCTCACTTCTCTGCTGAAATTTTTCTCCCCTGGGGCTGTAGCAGTGCTTATGGGCTGACCAAGGAAAAGCGAGGCCATCAGGAATGTCTCTCCTAAGTGGCAGCATGGAAGGGCACAAACAGATCATCAGGATGGCAGAGAGAAGCAGTTGTGGCTGAGAGTGGTCGTGGATCACCTCCACAGGGCAGGGCTGGGCCATGCAAGGGTCCGAGGGACTAAGCAAGGCTGAAGGATGTCCCTCTCCCTGCTGCTTTTCTCTTAGAATGGATGGAGAAGAAGGTGGTAGGAAAAAGCCAACCCAACACAACTGGTAAATGCAGGAAGGATTTTCTCTCTCCATGTCCTTTCCTCTGTGCAGGATGGGACAGTTATGCTGCAAAAGCAAGAAAACCTGCTACACCCTGTCCATCCAATGTGATCCTGAGTAACCCCTGCTCCAACCAGGACTGGTCTTTTCCTTTCATGGATACAGAAAAGGTGATGCCTAGCTCATCTCCCCAGCTGTCTGAGATCACACGGACCCTCCTTTTTCCTGATTTCTTAGGAGTCCAGGCAGGCATTTGGAAATATACACTTGCAGGTTTAAAACCTATGAACGATTGCAAATGAAGGTTCTGGCTGAATATGTGCCAGCAGCTCCGTGCCACGCCTGTGCTGCAGAGTTATTATCCATGCAGCACAAGGCAGCTAATAAAAATGATCATTAAATTAACCCCAGCACTTTCCTAGAGCTAAAGATGACAATTCTGGTTGATGCAGCATCTCTTCAAACAGCTGGAGGTTGCTGCATTCCCTGTAGACTGTTTCTCCAGGCTTCAGAGAGAGAATCCTTCTCCAAATACCTGCTCAAAAAGTCTGTCGTATTTGTCCTCTATAGCAGAGCCCTGCCCTGGCACGGTCTGTGTGAATATCTGGGGAAGAACCAGGGGCGAGAGCTTGTTGTCAGAGTGCAGGAAGAAGCCTGTGATTTTAGAAAGGGAGGAACTTATGGGCGCAGGGTGGGAAAGGGAAGGATAAATAGTGTGAGAGGAGTGAGAAAACATCTGCGACGTGCTGTGAGTCAGTGCTGGATTTGCAGGCAGAGGAGGAAAGCTTTGCTAACAAGGACTGAATCCTTGTGGCTGGCTGGCTTAGGCTTCAGCAGCTAAACATGTTTCCAAAGTGAGACAGGAGCAGAGGGCACTGTCACTCTCTGTGAGCAGAATGACGGGAGAGCAGATATGAGAGGAAGCTGTCCCAGCAGGGATAGGCACAAGAACCATTCAGAGCCTGAGAGGGCAGAAAAGAATACAACCCCTGTGCATCTGGAGGGAGGATCAAACACCACAGCAGGCTTTGTCTCGTCACATCTGAGCTAAACCTGCGCTCACCATCCAGGTTTCCCTCCACTGCTGGGGTGAGGCACTGAACCACGTTGTAACCAGGGTGGGAAGGGACCCCTGGGGGTCTCTAGTCTAGCCCCCCCACTCCAAGAAGGACGTCAATCATCTGCTCAGCACCTTGTCCCCTCCACTGTCTCACAGGATGGAGATAGCCCATTTCTCTGGGACTCCGTGGTACTGTTTAATCTCTGTCACAGGCCAACTAATTTTCCTAAGATCTAATCGGAACCGTCCTCCTTGCCACTTGCATTTTGGCCTCTCAGTCCATCACTCTGCATGTCTCAGTCTGTACCTTCCTGTGAGGTAGTGAAGGAAACAAGGAGGTCTCTGTTTAGCTCTCCCCTGAAGCCTGAAACCCAGCTTCTCTCACCTTCTCCTCCTATGTCAGGTGCCTGAACTCCCTCAATCTTTTTGGTGGCCTTCACTGGACTCATTCCAGTAAATCAGTGGCTTTCCTGTATTTGGGACTCTGCAACCAGACATAGTTCCAGGCCCAAAGCAGAGACCTACCTGTTCTGGACACCCTTCTCAGGTGGGCTGGGCTCTGTTCTATCAGATCAACATGCCAAGAGATTGGGCTCATGGTGAAATAATGTCTAATTCATATGCTGGGGCTTGAATTCAGGTTTCCTGAAGCTGTGGGACCTGAAAGTCCTCCTCCTCCTTCCAGAGAAAGGGATGGGAGCAGGAGAATGCTACATTGCATCCTCCCAGCCCAGCATCCTCCCTCCCACATTTGGGCAGCAGCCAGGACGCAGTGAAGGGTGTGAGATCAGGGCATGCACACTGAATATTCTTATGTCGCTCAAACGCTTCTTGAGCCAAAGGTAGTGTCTTCATCCTGCATAAACCTCAGGAGATTTTAGCAGCACAGGACACATTTGTCCTGTGGATTTTATTAACCCCTACTGAGCAGCCACAGCTGTGTGTGGGAGCAGCTTAATGCCAAGAGGAGGAAGCATCTCCCTTTTACTGACTTTACCTCCTGCTAATTTCACTCGATGCCCCTGGTCTTGTTCTCCTCGTCCCTTACAGCTGTGTATGCCTCAGTCATGGCACCTCAGTTCATTCTCCCAGGCTGAAGAGTCGCAGTCTGTGTAGTTATTCTTCATGTAGCAGCCAGGCTGGACCTTGGCTCATCCTTGCTGACCTTCTCTGTGGTTTAGGTTTGGGGGTTTTTTTGGGTCTACTGTACTCTGTTAGAGATTGATTATTCCTAAGTGGCATTAGCCAACATAGAGCCCACTGCTGCCTATCTAAAATGACTATTGTGGTTTCCCCAATGGATCATGTTATGTTTGTTTTATGCAATTTCATCTGCTATTTCACTGCCTGGAGAAGACAAGGTCTTCAGTCAGCCCTCTGGGACCACCTTTCCTTATATTTCTTAGGAGCACATCCAAATGTCTTAGGAGGTCCATCTCCTTTGCCTTTGCCAAGATTAAGTATCTTCTCTGGTATTCAGCCATTTACATGCCTAATAATGTGATCACCTGCCACCATAGTGCACCCTGCGATCACCTGTATGGGTGATGCACACACTGTCTGTGTCCGTGACCACCCTTGTGCCAGTGCCTATTCAAAGTCACCCTCCAAATCACAGTGCTAGCTGGGGAAAAGGAATCAGGAGTGTCCTGCTCCAGGTGATCCATCACATGCCCCCGATTGTTGTTGCATCCGCTGCCTCTCCTGCCCCAGGAGGATCAGCTCAAATCCTGTTCTCTTTCGCAGTCTGGAGCAATTTGCCATCATCTCCCTGCTCCTGCAGCAATCACTGCTGTGCAGCTGTGGGCAGGCAGTGATCCACAGTGAATCTGCTCTATCCATCATTCCAGGGCTGGAGGGATGTGATGCCACCAGTGATGTGCTTGCGGCGCATGATGCAGCAGCTTGACAGGCAAGAGGAAGGCAGAAAAAGAATAAATCCAATTTTACTACTCATTATGTTTTCATTTGGTATTAAATCACTGCTGGTAATAGTTTGTGACACGTATCCACCTTTTATAGCCCTGTTTTGTGCTGTCTTTTCCATGGAGACTATAAATACCATCACAGACCGTCTCCTGAGCATTCTGGGATAAAGAGCAGACTGCCAAGGCATAAGACCCCAGTGTGAGGACGTGACTGCTGAGTGGTGCCACCAGCGAGGGCGGGAGCCTCGTGCCTACAAGAAATCAGTGGAGGTTGTAGCTGATCCTGAGAGATCATAGAACCATGGAATATCCTGAGCTGGAAGGGACACGCAGGGCTCAAGTCCAGCTCCTGGCCCTGCATAGGACACCCCAACAATCCCACCCTGTGCCTGGAAGCATTGTCCAAATGCTCCTTGATCTCTGGAAGCCGTGGGGCTGTGATCACTGCCCTGGAGAGCCTGTTCAGTGCCTGACCATCCTCTGGGGGAAGAACCTTTTCCTGAGATCCAACCTAATGCTCCCCTGACACAGCTCCAGCCATTCCCTCAGGTCCTGTCACTGGTCACCAGAGAGAAGGGACATTTGAAGTGTGAGAAATTCCCCTAATTGAAGTGGAGGTTATTATTAAAAAAAAAAAAAAAATAAAAAAAAATGTAGATTTCTTCCCCAAAAGATGAAGTGGAGCTCGCAGCCATGGGGAGACGGAGAGGCCGGGCAGCCAGCCCAGAGAGGCCGGGCCGTGGCCGCTGCGTCACGTCCCCAACACCCCGACTGACAGCGGCATGTGCAGGGTCGCTATAAATGCCAGCGGTGACTGACAGGGCGGGCAGCCGCGGGCAGGGACAGCCTCAGTCCGGCCGCCGCCATGGGCTCGACCCGCCGGGCCCTCGCCGGGCTCTACGGGCAGGGATCGGGCCACGCCGATGGCGCCGAGGAGGCCGAGAGCGCGGCCTGGGCCTCGAGGCCGGACCGGCGGAGTTACCTGCTGGGCATCCGGCCCCAGAACAGGTGAGAGCGGCCGGCCCGGGGGAACGGGCTGCTCGGGGGTGTCCCCGCTCTGGCCGCTGCCGTGGGTGCGAGTGACACCGGGGACGGCGCCTGCGGGAGACGCGCCGAGGGCGGGCGGGGGCCGGAGGCGCGGGGGAGGCGGTCCGGGCTGCCCGGAGGGGCAGCAGGGCAGGCTGGACACCTCCCAGGCCGAAAGGCAACGCCTGGCCCCAAACCGAGCTGGAAGTGGTGTGGCCACCTGGGCCTCATCATGCCCTGTGGGGATTCTCCCCACGGACCATTCCCAAGGGGGAAAAGCCGGGTGATGGCTTGGGCTCTCCAGAGGGGCTGGTGGGCCCCGGGCCAGTCCCTCTTGCCCCCTGGAAGGAGCTGGGGGTGTCGCGGTTGTTGCTGGGGCAGGGGGTGTTGGTGTCGCGCATCACATGTAACTGGGTGGGTGTGTGGAGTCCTGGAATCATAGAATAGAATTGTGCAATATCTTGGGCTGGAAGGGACCTGCAAGGATCATCAAGTCCAGCTCCTGGCCCTGCACAGACACCCCAACAATCCCATCCTGTGCCTGGGAGCGTTGCCCAAACACTCCTTGAGCTCTGTCAGCTGTGGGAACATGACCACTGCCCTGGGGAGCCTGTTCAGTGCCCAATCACCCTCTGGGGGAAGAACCTTTTCCTAATATCCAACCTAAACCTCCCCAGACACAGCTCCAGCCGTTTCCTCAGGTCCTATCACTGGTCACCAGAAATTGATCAGTGCCGCCCCTCCACTTCTGTTTGTGAGGAAGCTGCAGACCCTGATGTGTTCTTGGTCGATGGCTTCCCTGTGAAATCTTGACAGACATGAGTGTTTGTCTCTCCAGTTAAATTCAGGGAACAGCACTGACCTTCCTGCCTTCATTGTAGTGAAGCTGCTCAACACCAGACACAGAGCGAGGGGCCACACTAGTGCCTTATCTTATTGCCAAAAAGGCATTTCTACAATGTAGATAGGGGCCAACAGCAATGAGAACAGCATTCCTGGGTCAGGAATGGCCTCAGGCAGAGGGTCTGGGGTAGAAATAAGGCTTTGTTCGCTGGGGAGAAGGTATGAGAAACATGCTGTCAGCTGAGCCTGACTGAGGGTAGCTCACACAAAAATACAGGGCGATGTGCCAGTGGAGCTAAAGGTGTTGGTGATTGTGTGAGGTGTTCTAAAAAAGCCTCAAAATTGCTTTGAATGCACTGGGAACACTGTTCAGTCTCCAAACGAGTGTGCCTCTTCCCTGCTGATGGTTTATAAATAATCCATTTCCAGCATGTCAGACATTGATGCCTCAAAGAGTGAGACATTCATAAAAATAAACACAGGACCAAAAGACATAAAAAAGGGCTGCTTGGAAGTCAGGTGTTAAAACTGGGTAACACCAAAGTGGAGCTGCCTAAATTGAGTTCCTTTGTTCTGGCATCGTGGGGTGCAAGCTAATTGTGGTCTGGCTGCACACAGTGGCATCTTCAGCATCAACAAATGCCAATACAGGGTCCACAACCTGCAGTCTCAGGAAAATCTCTGAGCCCAGTGACTCCAATCTGTGGATTACAGGCAGAGAGAGGATTTAATAAAGAAGATCTCAAGGTGTTTGGATTGCCTATAGCTTGACTTGAGCATATTCCCCCTGACTATGCTGGAATTGCAGCTTTAATCAGTTTAACCGTAAAGGAGAGTTCATCCATCCTGCAAGCAATACCTCCAGTGTTCCCCAAATCCCCTGAAGTTTTCCTTACATCTGCTAAGGAAGGCATGGAGTGATTTTGGTCTCCTGGGCAGTGCACCTGATGTCTTCTGACTGGATCGACTCTGTGGCTGATGTATGGTAAATCCAGCCCGTTTCTGCAATGCTCTGAGCCCTGAACTCCTTGAACTTGTCAGACTGGTGCTGCCAGGGCTGCACCCCAATTCCCATCCATGGGAGCCTAATCCTGGCAAAGGGACTCTGTGCTGCCACACTCAAATCTGCGGCACATTCAATTTCCACAAATTGGCCAATCCTTTTTCCAATCCGTTTATGTTTGTGGTTGTCAAAGCCTGTGGCAAGGCAATTTTGTTTTGCCTGTTAACTCCACTGTCTGCCCCTTCTGTTGTAAGAAGTGGTGAATAAATATTTGCCAAATAGCAAAACTGACCTTTCCCTGTCATGGCAACTTCCAGTTTCCCTGATGAGTTAGGGTAGAGTCATATAAAAGTCTTGTTCCCTGTGGAACCCTACAAGTGGTGAAGGCTTGAGCCAGGATGTGTGGAAACTGTGTTGTTGTTGTCTAAGATGTAGGGTAAGGGGTTGAATTAAGTGGGTCTTTTTGTCCTGTAATTAAATAATGGATCATAACAATTATGGAAAGCAAGTGAGTGGAATGGTGCAGCAAGGAGACTTTCAGAAAGCAATTATGAGTTTAATTAAATCCAGGAGCATCTGGAGAGCTTGCCTGGGAGAACTTGAAAAGCAAGATGAGCAACATGCTGAACGGCAGATAACATTGAGCAGTTCTCTTTGACACAGAACAGATTTGGGTTTGGAGCTAACAAAGGCATGGGACAAGTGATGCAGACACAGAATTGTGGTGGGAGGCTGCTGTGGTGGTTAGAAAACAAAAATGGATATTCTGGTCTAAAGAAAGTGCGGGTTTCTTTCAGGCTTCTCTGTTGCTGTCTTTATATGTATTTATAAAGTGTATTTAATAAAAATATTTGCCTGCTCTTTTCACCCATTCTTAAAGCAGTAGAAAGTGTAGTGACATGGTAGAGGTACATGCAGGCATCTTTAGGAAAAAAAATTGAAGTTGGGAATCCCTGCTTCTGGGGTGACTCGTGGACACATTCTTCAGTCAGCTCTGGGGTCTCAGCATAGGAAGGACTTCCAAAAAGGAAGGATTCTTTGGAGTGAGTCCAGAGGAGGCCACAGAATGATGAGAAGGATGGAGCCCCCCTGGTCTGAGGAAAGGCTGAGAAAATTGGGATTGTTCAGCCAGAGAAGAGAAGCTTCAGGGTCACCTAATTGTGGCCTCCCAGTACCTGAAGGGAGCCTGCAGGAAAGATAGCGAGAGACTGTTTACGAAGTCTTAGTGACAGGCCAAGGGGGTATGGCTTCCCACTGTCAGAGGGCAGGGTTAGATGGGATATTAGGATGAAATTCTTGGCTGTGAGGGTGGTGAGGCTCTGGCATAGGTTTCCCAGAGAAGCTGTGGCTGCCCCATCCCTGAAGTGTTCAAGGCCAGGTTGGATGGGGCTTGGAGCAACCTGGGATAGTGGAAGGTGTCCCTGCCCACAGCAGGGGGTGGAATAAGATGAGCTTTAAGTTCCCTTCCAACCCAAACAATTCTGGGATTATATGTAGAGGGCAGTTTGGATGATCTTACTTGGTCTCCCTAATCCTACAGGAGGAAAGGGATGTTGTGTAAATTGAAGGATATGAATTTGAAAACCAGAACATGCTTTTTTCTGTTTTTTAGCTTGTAGAATATGCCAGAGGTGGTGCTACAGGGGCCAAAAGAATAGAGGTGTTGAAAATGACTGTAGAGAGAATATAAATCCTTTTATTAGACAGAGTGTTCAGGGTGTTTATGCTGTGTGCCCTCGGGAACTGGTATTTAGGAAGGATTTTTCCTGTGAGCAGACAATTCAGTGTCAAGAGATCACTGGCTTTCCTTTGCTGGTCTTTTAACATACCTGATATTGGACAATATGAGGAGCAGATTGGTGATTTGCCTTCTGCCCTGGCTGCTGACAGGACTTTTTTATTTTGGGGTAGCTGTTTTGTTTGCATTGGGTTTTTTTTTTAAACCCTCTTATATCTCAAAGCACTTGACTATAATTATTTCACAAAATGGGAGGAGGAGCTGTCAGTCCTTTCCATGGTCTGCCTTAGCTGCATTCATAGGCCACAGCTCCAAGACATCTCTTTAGATGTCCTTTTTGTAAGAACTAGTGAGTCTGGAGAGTGTCTTGTGCAGAGAGATGCAATTTTATGTAAAATCTTCACCTGAGTCCCAGGTGAACTCCTGCTGGCAGCGATGTGCACCTCTGGCCTCGTGCAGGTGTCTGCTCCTTGGTCTCGTTAGAGCATTGCCTCCTTGCTTATATATCTTTCTACTGTCATAGCTGCATCATACACAGATATTTATAGAGTATAGTGACATTGCCTCTGATCTTTTCTTGGATGACTGTCTCTGTTTGGGGTGGCAGTTGAGCTCAGGAGACAGCCTTGCCACCTGGCTCTTCTGGCTGGAAACCATTCCCAATCTTGTCCCTCTTGCTTTGCACATAATATCGAATGAAGGAGAAAGATCTGTTGCTATAATAAAGTGTGCTGGAAACTCAGGAGCGCTTGTTTCCTGAAAAGCATGTTTAGTTCAGAGGAGTTCCCTCTTCAGCAGCTGGACACCTGTATCATCCTGTGTGACCTTGCTTTGGCAAGGAATGGTGTAACTCACGGGTAAGGTGCCAGCTGAGGCACCTGAGAGCATTCAGTCAGTTTGATCTGTGGGATGGAAGTGTCCCAAACTCTAAAAGGAGGGACAGCCAGTACCCACTGGAAAGGCAAAAGTAAAGGCGTCAACGATTCAGCTTCAAACCCTGTGATCTGTAGGACAGAGGCATCTGTTTCCCATTGGTGTGATTACTTGCATAGTGGTGTCTGGTTTGAGTGGGGCTCCTTGGCAGTGAATAACGACACTGAATAACAATCCCAAACAGTCCCAAAGGGGGATTTTTCAGCCCCCTTTCCAAAGTCTCCTGTCCATATATCCCCTAGAAAGCCAAGCAGAGATGAGTGTGTAGGTGATAACCAAGGCTGGAGGAACTCGGGCTGGACAAGCAGTGCCCTTCAGGGTCACTGTTAAAATACAGAGTTAAAATACACAGATCTGAGCCATCTTCAGAGCATTATTACAGAGGCTGATACAGGAATGTGTAACTTAATTTATTGTTCTCCACCTTCTCTGTTAATGAAATCTAACTCTCAATTGTTACACACAAGTCTATGTTCATCTCAGCACAAAGTAAATTACCTGCATAAAAAAATGCCATATTTCTGCAGTTCTGACATCGATTCGGTCTGTGACCTTGACAAGCAAAGACTCAATATATCCATTTTCCAATCTGAAATAACAATGTGTCTTGTACAGCAACACAGCCCTCACAGCTGCTTTATCAGGGACTGCTGATAGCTGCTGCCATGGTATATGAACACCAGCACACTCCTTCTGTGTGTGCATGGAGTGCTTGATAAGGAGCGGGACACATGGCAGAAAAGTGGCCTAAGCATAACCATATGTACATGAAAGCCTCATTATTGGCTTTTAAATGTTGAAAAGGGTTTGCTGCCGACAGCTGAGGCAGTATTCGCAGTGGCTTGTATTTGTTTCAAGTAGTATTAACCTTGGAGGCAGACAAGTTCATAGGAAACCTTATACTTGGAAGTCTACATGTGCAAAACATGCCAAATAATGTCACGGGTCAGAGAGTCAGCAAGGGGATTGCCAGGGCTGTCCCTCTGTCCGGCTCCCGGGATGGACAGCCTGCCCTGCTCTCTGTGGGCTTCCCGAGGAGCTTTAGTGCAATGCTTCTTCCCTCAAAACATAACTCAGAGCTCTCTGCTTTGCTGTCATGGACTCATTTAGCTGTTTCCTTCCTGCACTGGGCAGCTTGTGTGGCTCAATTTTCGTGCTGTGGAGAGGCACAGAAAAAATATTGGTGACTGCTGCAGTTCAAGCAGCTCGAGTCCAGGTGCTTGTCCATATGAGGATGGAGCCACTGTTAAGCCTATTTCAGGGTCTCCTGAGCTCTTGTTGACTTCTGTGTGAGGAATGAGCTGGAAGGAGAAAGATTTCTTTATCTCGGAGAGAAGAAATACTGAAAGAGGGCAATTTCATGGAGTGATTGCATGAGAGGGTTAGAAAAGGTGTCAGGTTGAACATCTATGTTTTTTAAGCAGTTAACTTTTCAGTGCCAGTGGGGTGATGTACCAGCCCAGGCCATCAACTTGAGTAGTTAAAAAAAGTGAGTGGTGTTGACAGTTCTGCCTCCTGCCCGTGCAAAACTAAAATTTGGCAAGTGCCTAAAAACAGAGAAGGCTGTCTTCACTTCCAAAGGAAATTATGGGTAGTTGAAGGGCTAAAACATTTAAGAGTATGATAAATGGCCGAAGGAATTTGAAAGCCTCTGATACAACAGAATTTAAAGAAGAACTGAGACTGGTAGAAAGTATGTGCTAGAGGGATATAATTCTGTGTCCAGCTGTTAATAAACAAACCTGTATTTTCAGAACTAGCTTATAAAAAGCTGAGCTTCATTTCATGGATGTGAGGTGTGCCCGAGCTGGCCTCCTCCCACTGATGCTGGACATGCCTAGAGCAGACCTCTTTGAACTCCACTTCTCCAGTAGAAAGAAGCCTTATACTTGAGACTGATTCACCACTTTAGATGTGTTCCTCAGGATAACATAAGCGTTTACATTCATCCAGTAACTGTAATGGCCCTGAGCTTGCTCGAGGGAGACACATCCACTGCTGATGCTGCATGTCATTAGCAGAGCCCTGTGCTGTTTGTGCTAATAAGTCCCTGGGGAGCCCAGGGCACAAACAGCCCAGTCCCAGCAAGGATCAGACCAGGCACACTGGGGTTTCCAAGTGAGTAGATTGGGTTCAGAGTCTGATGTAGTTGTGCTGTTGCAGCTCTACATGGATATGCTGGAACGTAATTGAAGTGAAGCAGCAGCTGCCTGCAGGCAGGGCTGTGCTGGCTGCAGCATCCACAGTTTGATCTTCCTCTCTCGGGGTTTAAAACTCTAGTCTGAAAAGCAAATTTAGCATATTGAGGTTAAACTTCAGTTAATACATCATGGCCTTTTTCTTCTGATAATATCAAAGCTCCTCAAGAGACCCTCAGTCCAGCGTTCAGCGTTGTCTGAGGATGTGAAGTGAATAAAGCCCACGTTGCCTTAACACTGGGGATTAAAGAAAAAGCACTGTCAATGCTCAGTGTTTGATCACATGCACGAGCACAAGGGGTTCATGGCACTGACACCCTTCCTTCTGACTCCTCTTTTCTTTACATCTAAGCCAAGACACATCCTCATTTGTCTTATGCAAGAAATGATGATTAAAACCACACTTCTGCCTACACTAGCATTTTCCAGCAAGGATTTTGGGATCTTCCCTCAAGGGATGCCCAGGTCCTTAGTATTCCTGGAGGGCAAGAGGATGTTTTTCCCTTGCAGTGGTAAGCAAAATGATTTGGGGTTCATTTACAGTTGAGAAGTTGGTGGTTGAGACAGTTTAAGCCCATGAGTTGTGTTTCCAGCCAGACAGAGCTGCCTGGGGGCATCCCAGAGCACAGGGATGAATCTGTCCATGGGACCACCTGCAGTGGTTGTGCTTGGGAGGAGCATGGGGAGGAGGAAGCTGGATCCCTGGGAGGTCAGGACAGGGTGAGAGCAGCAAAAGGTGCAGTTTGAGCTCTGAGGGTGTCTGTGAGTGATGAGGACAAGGTGAAGTGGTGATCAGTAAAGCAGGCAATGCAAAGGTGTGCCTGGCAGTGCCAGAAAGGACATGGAGCTCACAGGGATGTCAAAGATGGTGGAGCTCAGCTGGACAGACAAAGTTCTTCTGTCTGACTTCTCCCATGGGCCAGCACAGCACACGAAAGATGGATCGTGTGAGATGATCGTGATGATCAGCCTGTTATGGTTAATGTTTGATTTTCCCAGCTGGATAACGCCCAGTCTCTGGCATCCTCTGGCTTCGTGAACAGCAGTTGGCACTGGGAAGGGATCAGGATTGTGTGGCTGGGGGTGGAGAGGGTGAAGCCACTGATACCCATGTTTGTTGGGTTAAAGCTGCTCCTGAGCAGCTGTCTAAAACTTCTGCTGTCTTTGCTCTCCTGAAGGAGAAGAGTCAGTGAGCCCTTCAGGGTTTTTTTTCCTGGTGTAAATGTGCAATGATTTGTGTAAAGCGTCAGGCCTCTGAGCTGAACTACTTTTTTTCTTCTACTCATGTAAAGGTTCTGCCTCCACCAGTGGAACATACAGTTGGCAGAAGCACTTTTCAGAGTCTCTCTGTCGTCATTTTTAGGGCAAGACTTGGAGTCCTGCTGACTTCCACGTGACTGGGACTCGCACATTTGGGTAGGAGACCTGAAGAGGTGCACCTTCAGGTGGACCTTCAGGTGGTTCTTCCTGCTGTCTTCTCTAGCACCTTCATAGAGCACTGAAGTTTGGTGGTTCACTGGTCTTCAGAGCAGAAGCTGAGAAGGTTTGATCTGTCTGCATGGACGGATGTGGGAGTCTGGTATCCTACATCCCAGAGGGGATATCTGCGCTGCAGTCATTTCTGAGGCTACATGGTGAGGCTGTTGCATAGGCACAACTATGTATCTCAGTGCAATTAAATCCCTGAGCTTACTTGCTGTTGACTAGTCAGTCCCTGGTTAGTTTTAGACTTTTGATTGCCATGTGGGTGAGCTCAGGGCCTGAGGAACTGCTTCTGACTGCTGCATGTCAATGCGCAGAGGTTGTCACACTGTCACAATCCGGCAGTGTGGCCTTTTGGGTAGGACATGAGTCCTTGAAGACACTCCCTCGAGAGAGCTGGTGACCACTGGTAAGTAGATCATCCGGGTGTCCTTTGTGCAGGACTCGGATGTTTGATTTTGTTCCCTGAATCGGTTAATGTTACAACGTGCTCCTGCAAAGAAAGCAAAACGTGTGGATTCTTGTAAAATCTCCTTCTCTTATTTTATTTTAATGTTTTGCCAGACCTTAGTGATTTGGTTGGCAGGCTGGAAAGCCATGTGTAGTGACTAGGGAGCTATCAGCTTCTCCCAGGAGCTGTCCTTGGAAGCACAGAGGGCACCCAGCTCAGGCCACCTGCTTGCCATCAGAGAAGGGGGGGTCCGGGTCCAGACTCCCTCCTGCTGTTTAATTGGACACCTCCCCGGGGGGAGTTGCCTGCTTTGAGCACAACGCTGGTGCATGGAAGGCTCAAGGTGCTGCTTCTCAGAAACCTACTTGTATAAATGTCCTGACACTGGTTCTCTGCGGTTAACGACCATTTCATTTTTACAGCCTTTGATTTCAATTCACAATGTGGCTTGCTCGTCCTGGCAGGCAGCCTAAGGCAGCTGTACCTTCTTTAAATAGGAACTCTGACCTCTGCAAAACGACTCATCATTAATACGTCTCTGTAACGGTTTGTTTATTTCAGCTCCTTTCCATGCTTCTCTCTCTAATGGTTTTTATGCTGTTTTTTGCTTAGCTTATCAAGCAGCAGATTCTGTCCCTCCAGTTTAGGAAGGTAAAACTGCGTTGCATTAAACTGTTCTGACCAAACACTTTTCTGAATCTGCCTGCACATGACTAACCTGTAGTGCTTTGGTACTAATTAATTAATCAGTCGAGAGACCTGAAGTGATCTAACAGCCTCATTCTGCATGACTGGATCCCTAATACTTTCTTGAACTGCAGACAGAAAAATGAATGTTCATTGTAATTTCTGTATTAAGGTGCAAGAAATATTCCTCTTTTTTAGCCAAAGGTTGGGTGTTCAGCTACTTCTTGATATTAAAGTGAGACTTCCATACAGAGACATTAAAAATTGGATATGCCTGCCCTGAGACTTTTAGGAAAGAGATTTTCTTCCCCCATCCCCCGCCACTGTTGTGAGTATCCTCATTCACTTGGACTCTGCCCCAAAATGCACTTGTACAGCTGTACTTTGGCAAAAGAACACATTTGGAAATGCACGTGCATTGCTGGTGTGCTGCAACGGCAGGTAGAGGAATGACTGTGGAGGGAAAGGCCTCTCCTGAACACCCCTGTAGCTGTGGGATTGCTAACCAAAAAGTCAGAAAAAGAAAATCATGATGAAGAGGAATACACTTCTCGAATCTCCTTCTCCAGCAGGCTTTTGTATGGAAATCCCTCTTTAATGTGAAAAGGCTACTGAATTGCTAGGGTTCCTTCCTAGTCTCCAGGGCTTTTTCTGCCCCAAGGATGCAGCTCCAGGAAGGCCCAGAGGAAAAGCAGCTGGTGCTTTGTGTCGAATTCCTTGAATACTCTGAATTACTCGTTTAGAAAGCAATTTGAATTGGACAAACCTCTTTGCAGCTGGAATGAGTCAGCTGAGAGCCCCACAGTGCCCAGCCTCCAAAACCCCTGTGGCCAACACAATGGTTTCTTTGAAAGACTCAATAGACCTTCCAGGCTTCCTGCCAAGTGTCATTGGGCAAGTCTCTGATTCGTCTGCTGAGCCTGTGGAGCCCCCAGCTCCTGGCCACGCTGCTTTCCTAAACCATTCAGTAGCCTTTGCTGTATTTCACTTGGTTGTGGGATTTGCACTGAGTGGACCAGACTTATTCCTGGTGCTGCCTGCTGGTGCTGGTGGCGTGGTGCTGGGATTAAACTGGGTCCCGAGTGTCACTGTGTGTGTGTGCATCACTTGATTTTTAAGATGCTGACCCAGTTGCTCTCCTGCTGGGGTATGAAATGTTCATTGATGCTTGGGAAGTTCCTTTATGTGGATCTAAAAGGCATTTACTGGTATGGGACTGGGGATCTGTATTTTGAAGGGAGAATCAAAACCCTACCAGTAACTGCCTTGGTATTGGATTGTCTGCCTTGCTCTGTGGAAATGGGCATTTGGGCATTTTTTCTCTTGGGGTTGGACTTTGGGAAGGTTTCTCTGGTTTGAAACAGCTTTTGACTCCCACAGCCCTTTCCTGGCCCCACAACTGTGTGAAGAGTTGCTTACCAGGACCAGTGTCCTGTGGACCATTGGTTTCCACAGAAAAGAATCTGAGCAGTGGAATCTGTTTTTTTACCCCATCCCACACGTATGTTTGGATACAGACAGTGCTTATAACCCTCGTACAGTAGATGAGTCAGGTTTGCAACAGCCTGAGCTTCCCCTGTCCCTTACCCAGCACAAGGTGCCTGGGAGCTGGGTGAGACTCCAGCTGCATTCCAGTGGTTTGTTACTCAGGGATTCATCTCCCTGTGTCTCTTACAAACCCATTCTAGCAGGAAGTCAGAGTGAAAATCATGACACTGCAGCCTCCAGGTAAGTTTTCAGGGTGGATGGAACAGGCAGTTGCTGTGCCTGGAGCTCTCCTGACACCTTCAGCCATGTCTGCTCAGTCCCTGTTGGTGCACCTGCCCTTGCTGGTTCACGCTAAATGTGAGGTTTTCTGGTTTTTTCTCAACAAGTTTGCTTCCTTAGCAGGTAGAGCATGAGTAGCAGCAGCACCAGCATCCTGCCTGCAAGCCAAGGGCTGCTTGTGAGGCCGGGGTCCTCCTCGTGGAGCCCCCACCACGTGCTCTGAGCCCATCTGCTCGTGGTGGAGCTGTCTCAGGAGTGGTTTGGGGGTTTGTTCCACCCCTTGCATGTCTCTAGAAGCTGATCACTTGTTTAAGGAATGTCTTTCACTGCTAAAAATTATATAAATAGAGCTGCCAGCTACAGTTCTCTTGTAATATCTGCTGTTTCTGCTAAGATCTTTTTGCTTGAGACCATGGGGTCCCTTCTCCTACTGTAAACATGTAGTGTTTTAATTGCAGAGGGAAAAATTAAATAAGAAGTTCTTAGTTTCCAAGAGTCTCAGAGCATTATCTGAATGAAGACCCAAGCTGGAATTTATTTAAGAAAGCCCAGATCTTCTGGGGCCTCCCTTGGTGATGCTTTAGCAGGGTTGGCAATGCTGGATGAATACAGTGATTTATTGTTCTCATTGAACAGTGCTGAAACATCTGGGAAATTCAAGGCCCACTTTGGAGCTTCACAGATTGCACTGATTGGATAGTTCTGGCTATTTGGGTATCCCAGCCTAAACTTTGAGGTCAGTGCCTGAACTCAAGGAGTAGGGACTGTGAGTCCTACCTGCAGCAGTGAGAGGTTAGGCAGGAAATGGATGCCAGCTTCCCAGCTTATTCCTGAGCTCAGAAAGCTGCCAGCCAGGTTCAGTCTCCCTCAGTGAGCTATCCCACAACTGCCAGCTTTTCTTAATTCTCAGACAGCTGCTGTCTTCTTGATATGTGTTCAGTTCACACTTGGCCTAAAATGACATGAGAATTCTTCAGAAATAAAGAAAAATCCCAGTGAACATAACAGCACTTGAAACACTGACGGTTCAGAACTGGGAATTACTTTGTTAGGTCTGGCTCTGAGCCTGCTGACTGGCCAAAGAGATGTTTTGTTGTAATAAAGAACTAAAATGGTTCTTGACATTCATTGCCCCAATAGCCATAAGGGCTTAGACAAAGGGAATGTTTCCAAAATGACACTTTAAATTGCCAGTCATCTTAGGAGGGAGAAATCAGTCAAATGCTCTGACACTGGACTGGACTTATGAGCAAGTGTAGGGATGATGGGAGGGAAGAGGGCACGTACAACAAGAACAAAGGCTGCTGAGATGAGACAGAAAGCAGACCCTTTTATTTTTCTGGTGCTTTGATCTCTAAGAAATGCTTCTTGAATCTTCCAGGAGCACCTTCTGCGCAATCATTTCTCAGCTGACGGAGGAAACACAGCCACTATTTGAAACCACTATCAAATCCCGTTCTGTGTCCGAGGACTCTGATGCTAAATTCACGTGCATAGTGACAGGTAACAGTGTCTTCAGTGAATAACCCGGTCCTGCCTCATCTGCTGGACTTGCGCTAGTTAAACTCTGCAGCAAGTGGTAACAAGGATAACAAGCCCACTGTTGTCAGACTGCTAAGTAAGAGATCTGGCATTTGCATGATGATTTTAGCTTTAACTTAAGGGAGGGGGGAAACACCTGAGAGTGTAAAGAGGCAAAGACATAAGCTAACATCTCAGACAAGGCAAATGAAAGGCCAGAAAATGGAATATGCTGGTTACTTCTTGGACCGGCTACATTTTATTGTCCTAATCTCGCTTCTTCTCTAATCCTGGACACCTTAACTCAGGAATGTGCAGTTTTGAAGACTAAGGCTATTGTACTGGAGCCGACTCTGTCTGTCTTTGCTGGCTGTAGATGGTTAGAGCGTTTGTATCAGCGATAAACTTCTGTGTCTGTCAACATCTGAAATAAAAGCTGGTTTCTGCACAATGAACCAAAATCTCCTTTTGGGCAGGAAGGGGTTAAGCCAAAAAGAGGAGGAGGAGGGAGAGGCTGAAAAAGAGGACTGCAAGAAATTGTGGTGATGTGGCATGGCAGTGCATTGGTGTAGAGGCAAAGGGCTCCTTTGCTGATGAGATGTTGTTCTTTAAGTATTGATGCTCTAAAACCTCTGCTCTCTGTGGTATGTACCTGTGGTCCTTCCTGACCTCGCCTATGTTAATTATTCTGTGACATGTTACTCAGTGAGAGACATTAAACAAGTTTGTAAATTTTAGAAGGAGAGTATCCTTCTCCAGTGAGCCTCTTAGGCACAAGGACCAAGGATTTCCTAAGGAAATCTAGTTTGCCATTAGAAACATGCTGGAAGTGAGCTGTGCGCCGGGAAGTGCAGCCTGAGCCCTCTGAGAGCTGCTGGCTTTGAATTCTTGGCTTTTCTCACACAGCTTCCCTTGTTCTGCAGGTCTGACTTTCTGAACTTGCAGGGGTACAACTGATATATTGATGTTATTGAGGCTTAACTTCAGCAGACCCTCTCTTGCTCGAGGGCTGTGCTAGGGAGATGCCTCCAAACCATGCTGTTTGGGGATTCATTAGAAGGGCTCTTCCCAGTTAAAGCTTTCTGAAAGCAGAAGTTTGACATATTGTGCAGTACCATGGAACTCACCATTCTGCAAGTGTCAGAGGTGGGAAAATGTTTAGATATGTTGGGAAATCCAGAATAATAGTCCTGGCTTCCCCCACTGGCTTAAATCTTTACTAGCTGCACCTTGAAGTTGATGGGTCACTCCAATGAGCTCCATCTGTTTCTAGTGACTTGCACCACGTGGAAAACTTGACCTGATACTGGCTTCATTTTCTACTCAAGTGAAGGAAATTGTCAGCGAGTCTCTTCAGCATGTATCGTGGTATTTTTGTGCTTGGTAAACTAGGCTGGGGGATGTCTTTATGCACTTCAATTAATAAACCTGTAAAACTAGGAATTTTCATGGAAATGTTCTTAAAATCAGCCTGGACATATGGGCAACTCCTGCACCTGGTCCTATGGACTGCTTTAGGAGCTCAGGATCTCTTTGGGAAAGAGGGGCAGGAGATGGGATGCTTCCTCTTGACTGCAGGGTCTGGTCAGTAGCTCAGGTATCTCACCCTGCCATGATGTTTGCGTTCCACTGGGAGATGTTACTGGGAGAAAGGAAGTGACAGTGGCATCCCTGGCCAGTGACCAGAGTGGAACCAGTTCAGTCCCAGCACTGTGGCTGGAGTCCAGGGACACTTTGGTGGAGGCAAAGGGCAGACAGTCAGCTGCTCCTGTTTTGACGCTCAGGACACAAATATGGATATGTGACCTACAATGATACCTTAACTTTTTTTGCTGCTTCTTGACCAAGAATGAGAGTTACAGGGCAGTCCCACATCAGGGAATACTTGGACTAGGACTGGGCATGTCCTAGGAAGGCAGAAGGATGCAAGTGTTTGAGGAGCCAATCTCCAGAATGTGCTGAGTGGTGCAGGCAAGGAAAAAGCAGGTCAGGCAGAGGCGGGTTCCTAATGCTCTCAGGAGGTGGCACAAACCCTCCTTTCCTGCTGTTGCCTAGTTCTGCCTGCTGCTGGTGTCCCTACTACATCTGATTTGATTGTTTTGGGTCAAATCCTGCATCAGTTATGACATGTTTTCTTTTTTTAGACAAAATTAGTTCATCATTTGTTCTCTGAGAGATGTGAAAAACGGAACATTTCCATTTACTGTGCAGCTTCACCCCATGTCTCTGCACCAAGTGTTTTCCTTGGTGGGTATGTCTGGACTTTGGGACCTCGAGTGCCATCACAGATCCTTCCCAGTGAGTGGATATTGGGCTTCTCTCTTCAGAGTGGCTCTTAGTGGAGCTACAAGGATTTTCCAGCTTTTCAGCCATTTCTATATAGCGTTGGCTGGGAAGGAGAGATGTTGACTGATGAAATGGGGAGGCTTGGATGAAGATGCCTGGGTCTGTGGCTGCTTGTTAGGGAATGAGTCCAACCAGGAGAGGTAATGGCTGGATCTAGCCAAGACCATCATATGTCAGCACCAGCCCATTGTTGTAGAGCTGCCTCTTCAGTGCTGTTTTGACCCTCCTTAGGCAGTTCAACCCCTGTGACCTGGCTTCCCAAATGATCAGCTCAGGGGCTCAAGCCCATCAGTGTCTCCATGGTTTTATTATGAGTACAGAAGGGAAAGGGCTCTGCCTATACCTTGGGGAAGAGCACTGGGGTAAGGTGAGTAGGCAGTCACAGACTTAGTGAATGAGGATTTTAAAGATAAAGGAGCTTAACTTGTTGCATCCATGGTGGTCCTCTGAGGGAAGTGTTTGAAAGATGAGAGTGAAATGCTTGGATGAAGGATGTGTGGAGAAATGCAGGAGGGGTTTGGAAGTGGGGTAGTGAGTACAAGAGCAGAGAGCGAGCTACTGGGAGATGAGGATGTATGGGTTTGGGGCAGCCGGGACAAGGGAAGGATGGAGAATGAGCGCTGCTCACAGGCTGGTGCCATGGGGAGCTGCTGCCCTTTGTATCTGTCCCTCCTGCCAGCATTGCTAGAAGCTGTGCTGGGGAGGTTTAAATCCATGAAGCCAGAAAGAATGAGATCTTACCATGAATTTTATTCCCCAAACTGCCTGAAATTCCTACTCCACGTAGCTTGTGTAGAGCAGAAACAGGAAACTGTGGTGATTATGTGTAATGGTTCTAAAATCTTACCACCTTCGTTTCAGAAGGCTTAACACTCCCCACTTTCCTGCCCCCAAAAAATCAAAAGACAAGTTACTTTAAACAGAGCTGCTCTGGGTGATTTTGGATAGATATATTAAGAACTGTTTTGGATAGATATTTTAAGAACTGTTTTGGATACGGTCACCAAAGCTTTGAAGACTTCTCAGATTTTAACAGCTTTCAGAAAGAGAATGTTTGATCTAAACCTGGCAATCTACATGAAAAAAAAAATCTTTGCTCTGAAAAGTCTCCTGGATCCTGTGATGGCTGGAGCAATGCTGCTGGAAGTCATGCTTCCCTAAAGGCTTTTGCTAGGCCCGAAGATGTGCAGGGTATGCCTGATCTCCTCCCCGGAGCACCGGCACCGCTCCGTCTGCAGCAGCAGGGCTCGGGCTGGGGCAAGCAGGGGACGAGCAGCTGGCAAATCCCTCTGGCACCATCTGCACGGGGGTCTGCAGCAGTGGCAGATTTTTGAAGGACGAGTGCTGATTTATGCTCAGGGTGTCTCATGCTAAGGGTGGGCATCTGGTGCCCTGCAGTATGGCAGTGCCCACCGATGGAGCCCTCGGCTCCACCCCGTGCTGTGGTTGCAGGGGATGTGCCAGGAGTGATGCCTGCCTTCTTTCCGCCCCCCCCTCCGACCGGGGGAATTCATTCACTCAGCAGCCGGAAGATGGATGCCTGCACCGTCAGCAGCAGCTCCCCTCCCCATGCCGGGGAGCCCCGTCCCTGCACAGGCATCTCTCCATCCCCTGCTTGGCTCAGGTTACAGCCTCTGGGGAGGGATGGATGGTGTTTGGACAGGCAGCTGGGGCCACTGTCCCTACGTGGGAGGTGGGAAGCCTTTCAGCATCCCTCTGCCTGCAGACTTCTAGCCCGCACTTGCCTGCAGCTCCTCTTGGCTGCCGGACGGGAGCGTGCAGTGGGAGCTGGTCCCTCCCTGCCTGCACTGGGCTGACACGGCTGTAGCCCCTCGGAGGGAGCGGGTATCCTCAAGGACACAAGTGCTACAGGTCAAACGGAGTTTAGGCTTAGCAGGAGGAAAAGCCTTTCCTCGAGGCACTGCACAATTATGGAAAGCACAGTTCTTTCCGGCAGATGTCAGCTGGGAATGGAAATCAGCTGCGGAGGCCACGGGGGGACATCACAGGGCTTCTCGGAAACGATCTGCTGGCAGTTCCCGGAATGAAGGGCTGGGCTGTGATAGCTGCCCGTAGGGTATTAGGAAAATCAACCTGCCAGCTCCCTGCGGTACAGACCGTGGGGGCCTCCCGAAGGACTTGCTTGTGGAACAGCCTTTGGGAAAGCTTGGATTGCTCTTGGCAAAATGTGAGCTTTGCATGGAAATTGTTTTTTTCATCACCCCTGGAGCAGAAAGAATCCATCACAGGCTCATTCAGCCCAAGGTCCTGCTGCCAAGTATAGCCAATAGCTAATATTTTATGGAAAATATAAGCAACAGTATCAATCCCTGATGATCCTATCACCGGGATACTCTCATGACTTTCTCTCTCCAGTTCCCAGTTTAGGGCTCACTTTCTTCAGCCACAAGTAACTGAGGGCTTTGCACATCTCTAGATACTGGTTTGGGGGTGGTCAGAGCAGCAGCAAAAAGCAGGCTGTGGCAAGAGGTAAGGATGGAGAGCCATGCAGGAAGGGCTTTGGGAGAAAGTCGTGGCTTGGCTTCCTGCAGAAGAGGAGGAACGAGGCACTACCCAGCAGAAAGCCAAACCTGCTGGTGGCAGCAGTGGGAGGGGAATGAGGCAGCAAAGCATGTGGGAGATGCAGGGGCAGTGAGGATGGAGAGAGGGGGTGCTGGGGCAGTGCAGAGTAAAAGACCTCAGTGAGGGAGGAAAATAATGGAGTAAAATCCAGTCTGTGGAGATGTTTGGGCCATGGGGATGGCTGCTGCTCATGGAGGAGAGGAAGAAAGGAAAATTTCTCTGAGACTATTTTCCCAGCCCTGTCTGGTCCCAGTGGGCTAAATCCCTTCAGAGGACCAGGGGCCAGAGGACACTGGGGAGCCCCACAAGCAAGAGATGTGGACAGGAAGTGTTCCATAAGGGCAGATTGGGCCAGAGGAACCAAAGCAGTACATGAGATTTGGCATACGCTGCTTTTCTGGAAAAAAGGCATTTTGGATTGGCCAAAACCTGGGTGAATTCCTGCTGATACGTCTCTGCTGCTAGACTTTCACTCCTGCTATAGGACCTTCATAGGAGCGGGAGTAAGCTGGGCCTAGGCATTGCTGTGGGCTGCCAGCATCTCTGGCTGGTGCAAGGAGGAGGTTTGGGGTCCTGGTCAGCCTTGAAACCTGTGGGTTGGCAACTGGGAAGTATCCAGGATAGGTAGGGAGTGCCCTGTCTCTGCCCTGTCACTACTCCAGAGTCATTGAGTCTGGACACTTTGGATATTCCTGGAAAGTCCTGACTGGCCTCATGCCAGGGATGTCCATAGGAGCTGACCCCCCTTGCATTCTGGGATGCTGGGGGCTGGTGGGGTGAGCCCCGGGGACTGGTGGAGGTGCCGGACTCCCTTCCTTTGGCCACAGGGAAAGCCAGCAGGGACATGTGCAGAAGATAAGTTTTGGGTGCCTGCCTTGGGGCTTAGAACAACTGCTGAGCATATTGACTATAGCTGAGACATGACATGATCATTGAAACTTCCATCCTGTGTCTTGGGAGTTGGCTTGGCTGTGCCAGGAGCCCTGTGTGAAGTGCAGGAACTCATGCTGCCTGCTGGCTTGAGCAGTTTTTACATGAAAACTTCTCTTACTCTGAGCTAGAGCTGTTGTGGGTGAGCGCTGAGGGCTGTGGCTAGCACTGGTCCATGTGGGACTCACATGCTGATCCAACACTGCTGCCAGTGTTGGGGAACGTGGCTGTGTGCCCGGCCTGCTGGCCAGCCAGTCACACACATCATGATGTCATTCTACTGAAAAGGCAGGTGACATCTGTTGTCAAGTGACATTTGTAGGACACTGAGCTGACTGTGATGCAATCAAGGTTGTTTCTGTTCAATGGAAAGTTTCAGATCAACTTACAGGCTGTGACACCATGTGAAATGCTGAGAGCTCCATGGAAGGGAGAGCTGTTCTCCAACCATAGCCTTGGTCTCATCAAAACATCCCTCTTCACATAAAAGTGACGGAATGCTCACCTTCTCCTCCTGGCCAGTGTTACAGGAGATGAGCGTGTGATCCACACTCCTCTGTTCAGGAATGAAGTGCTGGTATTTTTTTCTCAAAAATAGCCCTATTCCTAAGAGTGATAAAAGTCTGAGATAAGCCCATCAAGTTTCCGTTGTTTGTTTCTGCTGTGTGATTTAGGAATGTGGTGAGCCCAGAATAGCATCTGTCCTGGTCTGCTGGAGCGTTTTGGTTTGCTGCTGATACCAGGCTGGCTGTGCTCCTGGCTGGAATGTTTCACACCCTCCATCTCCTCCCCAGGGTTCCCGCAGCCGGAGGTGACATGGTACAAGGATGATGAGGAGATGGATCGCTACTGTGGCTTACCCAAGTACGAGATATTCCGTCATGGAAATCGCCACACCCTGCAGCTGTACAAGTGAGTAAAGGAGCTGGAGAGGGGCTGGATTTGGTGGTGGAAGCTCTGAGTGTGTTCTCAGTAGCTGGAGGAGCTGTCAGCAGTGATGTCCCCCCAGCACTTGTGCTGGCCCCTTCTGCTCCCCACTGCGAGTTCCTGGCTGTCCCTTCCCCTCCAGCTCTTCGCTCTGGTGACTCCCCGATCACACAAGTGTGAGATCCATTACTGCATTCAGGGATAGCTGCCATGCTGCAAGCAACAGGAAGGGCAGGATAAATCCTTCTCTGGAGCCTTCCAGTACTGAGCAATAGGGCTGGACAAAGGTGGCCAACGGCAAAGCACTGTCTGCCCCCAGGATGATGGTCCAGGGAGTCAGGCAGGACAAGGACAGAAACAGTTCACAGGAGTGTCCTAAGCTACAGCCCTGTCCTGTTCCTAGCTGTCACCATGGAAAGGGCTGCTTTGGCACTGATGAATGGAGGCAAGGCCCTCCTTTATCCAGCCCTGACTACCAGCTTCTTTTAACTTTAAGCGAGGACTGTTTCTGAAGAGCCAGGCACACTGTATCTCCAGCAGGCAGGGACCTGTGGCACCTCAGGTCCTGCAATTGGGATGTCAGACAGGTGCAGCAGTGACAGAAAATGCAGAATATCAGTGTTGCTGATTGTCCTGTCATCCTTGTGCTTCAAGCCTGGGTTTTTCTGCTGCCCCAGGTGTACTCCAGATTTCCGTCAGAGGCTGGCTCACCTCTTGCAGGAGCAGGGATCTCCATGGGCCAGGTGTCCTCGAGGGGTGACAACAGGGATGGCAGGCATGTGTTTGTGCTGCTGCCTGTGACATGGGGTGGGAAGGCTTTGGTAAGGCAGTACAGTGGAGGAAGAACAGGATTCATGTAGGCTGTAAAGAGCTGAGAGGAGAAGGTTCTGCAGAGGAATGTGACCAAGAACAGTTGGGAAGCCTGGTGCTGCCTGTTCCTCCTCCATCACAGCCCTCTCTTACCAGAGTTACAACCCAGGGTGGAGCTGGGCATGGATTTAACATCAAACCTCCTTGCCTGTTAGTACTGAGAGAGCGCAGAGCCGGGGAGGGAGACCAGCCCCAGGCCTCCACACATTCTGTGGGCATCTCATGGGCCACATCTTCATTTTCTGGCCTCCCTGGAGCAGGAAGTGGGAGAGCAGGTGGGGAATGCCTGTGTGCCCAGTGGGAATCCTGGGAAGGATGGGTAGGTCTCATGCACAGCTTTTGGTTTCCAGGTGCCGAGAAGAAGATGCAGGCATTTACCAGGCCTCAGCTAGAAATACCAAAGGCATCGTGTCCTGCTCTGGTGTGCTGGAAGTGGGAACCATGACGGAATTCAAAATCCATCAGAAATGGTTTGACAAAATAAAGAGAAAAGCTGAAGAAAAGCTGCAAGAGATAGAACAGGGCAAGAAACGAGGAAAAGAAAACGTGGAGGTGGAGAAGTTGCAGGGAATGAGCCCCGAAAGGCTCCAGAGGAAGCGGAGGCTGGCTAGGGATCAGAATCTCCAGTCGGGAGACTCTTCATGGGAGAAGGAAGATGCAGCGAAAGTGCACGTCGCGGATTCGCAGTCCAGATTGCACAAGGATATTGCTGAGACACAGGAGCAGCCAGTCAGTGCAGTGATGGGCTTCTCAAACAAACTGGTAGCACCTCTGAAAGCAGAGGTGACAACCAATGGAGATGCCACTTTGGAGACTGGGGAGGAGAACGGGAACAGCTTTCTCACGTATATCTATGAGACAGTGGAGGACCTGGCGACTAAGCCAGGGGCGAAAGACTCTGCAGCTAAAAAGAAAAAGAAGGTGGGGGCTCCTTCAGCAGCAGCGCAGGAAGCTTCCAAGCGAGAAGAAAGTGGGAGAGACAGGGCCAATCCTTCCTCAAATCCCAGGTTTGCCCCTCCTGTCCCCTTACGTAGGAATGCACGTTTGAGGGCGGCAAAGGATCAAGAAGTGGAAACCAGTCTGAAAGTCAAAGAGCCTGAGAAAGCTGTGAATCAGGACACTAAAACCAGTGATGACGTGTACTTCTCATTAAAGGACATGTATTTTGATAAGCAGGTGAAGCCAACAGCAGGGAAGGAGGAGGTGGGAGCCAAGGATGAGGCCGGGAGCGAGGCTGCCCTGCGGCCGGTGGCCATCAGCAGACAGACAGAGGATGCTCCGTTGTCCTCTGAGGTGTCAGAGGCAGGACCTGTGCTGTCCGAGGGACAGAAAGGCCAACACCAAGCACAGAAGTTGGAGGGAAACAAAGAGGTAACTAGGAGAGAGAGCAGCCAACGCAGGGGTGGCAACAAGAAAATACCTTGTGCTGCAGGGTTGTGCTGTGGCACCACGCGTGGGAGGCTGCGAGTGCCCCGTGGGATCTGCTGCCGAGGCTCCACAGCTCTCCACTGGTGAAAGCACACAGGGAAAGGGCTTTCTGGACTTTGTGTGCCCAGAGAGCAGAGCTTCCACCCCATCTCCAAACAAATGTCAGCTGAGGTGGTGAGAGATGTAAGCCGGGGCCATGCGAGCAGCTGGTCTCCGGGTGGCCTGGGGTGGCTGTGAGCTCTGCAGTTTAATCGGCAGCCTGACCTCATGCGAAATGTTTTCAGATCAGTTCAGCAGGCAGCACTGAATGGCTATTTATAGCTGGGGGTGGGGGCCTTGTGCGTAGACAGATGAGGCCAATGGCATCTGTTCGGTTTAACAAGGGAGCTGGAGCTTCAGCGGCGCTTAACGAGCCCCCCCATGCAAATGAGCACAGTGTGCCAGGTACAACACATGAGCTGCGCCGCAGGGACTCAAGGTTTGTTTACAGTGCAACATGTATACAGTAGGTCTGGACTGGTTTTTTGGCTCTTCCCTGTTGGAAAAACTCTGTTGAGAGACTCATTGTGGTGGTGATGAAGCGTCAGGGCACAGCACCTGCTCCTGACCCTCAGCGCATCTTTTAGTCAACTGCTATTTTTGTCGCTTAACCTGAAATATTTTCCATGAAAATATTAGACTGGAACCTACCAGACTATTTTTTACCTTTTTTTCTTTAATGATCCCTTCTGTGGTAAAAGGTTCTCGGAGTCCAGTTTGCTGTCAGGATCTGGAGTTTGGGCTGTGGTAGGTGCACACTTTTGATACAGACAAGACTTCAGGTGCAGCACCTCTCCCTTGGTAGGTAATGGACATACTTCAGGATGTGGAAACATCCGTGATACAGAAAGTGGGATTGCTGGGTGCCTCAGTGGAAAAAAAGCCCAAACCTTTTTTCCTCATTTAGATTTCTTTAGCCACAGGTAGGAGGAGCTTTGCTGGTAAGAACCTGCTGTGTTATGCAGTGACCATCTCTGTTCTGGCCTTGCCACTGCACAGCACCCTGAATCCATCTCCAACCTGACCCATAGCATCACATATTGCTGCAGAAATTATTGGTGTGTAGGCCTGCCCGCGGCAAATCCATTTCTCCCCCCCCCTTGCTCTCTTTTACGCCCCTTGCTCTCAAAGAGGGTGGAAGATGTTGGAGTGCAGCAGCCAGGCTTGGGCTGTCATCCCTGAGCTTTTGACATGCATCAAGGTATTTTTCTCTTCAAAATCCCACTCACAGAGGGAAACCTGTGACTTGTCAGCTGGTGTGCCTTTGAGGAGACAAAAGGGGATGCTCTTGATTTGAATTTGAATCCTTCAGCTCCTTGGTGCTGCTGGGGAAAGTCCTCAAGCTTTTGTGAGACCAAATAAGCTGTTTTAAAGCCCTTTAAGGCTGATTCCAGGCATGTTTGAGGATATTTTCACTCCTCAGGACACGGGTTACTTGTCTGTTTCTCTTTTATTCTTCTCTTAAACAAGACAAGGTCATAACATGGGTATTATCCTGGCCTGGGGACCTAAGTGGCTCAGGACTTCTCTTTTGAGCTGGATTTGACTGTAGCAAAATGCCAGACCCTACGGTCTGAAGCCAGTTCTTGAGCATCCTCTTTAAGAATCCTCCTCCGTAAGAGCCAAGAAGAAACTGGATTTGCATGATGATCACTCTTGCTCAAATTTTGAACTGATGATTTTATTATATTTCTTGTATATGGCCGTAGTTTTGAGTGATTTACAATTACTTAAAGACAGATGCTTTCCTGAAAAGCTCCCAGAAAGCTTTTCTGACTGAGCTTTAGCTCATGCACTGGTAATAAGCAAATTCCCCACAAGCCCTGAGCCCTCTTCAACCAAAGAGTTATCCCCATTGACCAGCACCACTGTACAGAGCCACCACTGTGCATCCACCTGTGAACCAGCAGCCCTGACCCCCCTGGAGCCCCCCTGGTTCAGCCCCAGAGTGGAGGGACCAGGGCTGGCCCCTCCTTTAGATTGGGCTATTCCCATGCCCATCCCTTTCTGTGTCATGGAGGATCAAATACTGTGGTAAAATTCAGAGGGGTTTCACTGCATGAGTTGAGTCAGTCTCTTAAAATCAAACCTTTTAAGCCTGAGTGCTGGACTGCTCTGTGTTGTGACACAGCCCTCTGAGGCAGGATAGGGACATGACTCCAAGGGAACAGCAGCAGGGACATGTGGCATCTGGGGGTGCCTTGTGCAACCCTGAGAACTGGAGCCCCATTTCTGCACATCCTGAGCGTGGAGACTTGAATTCTGTGGGCAGGAGTGGCCCCTAATGCTCGTCCCAGCCCAGCCCTCCAATACTCACTTTGTCCTAACAGTCAAAGATGGACTTTGGACAAAGGCCTGGAGTAACAGAACGAGGGGGAATGGCTTCACACTGACAGAGGGCAAGTTTAGATGGGATACTGGGAAGGAATAGTTGGCTAAGAGGGTGGTGAGGTCCTGGCCCAGGTTGCCCAGAAATGCTATGGCTGCACATCCCTGGAAGTGTTCAAGGTTGGATTGGATGGGGTTTGGAGCAACTTGCTCTAATGGAAGATGTCCCTGCCCATGGCAGGGGGTTGGAATGACGTGATCTTTAAGGTCCCTTCCAACCCAAACCATTTTATGATTCTACAAATTCCTCTGGGAAGGGCTTGCTGAGAGACCGGTGCTACCTTTCCTCTTTTTCCCAAACTATCAAACGAAGCAGAGGCAGCACAAAAGAGAAGGTCCAAGTGCTACAGCCCTCCTTTGCCACAGCCTCCATTTGGGAGGCTTAAAGCTCAAGTCAGGGACCTCAGGAGAAAATCCTTAGCAGCAGATCCTTGGGGACCTGTTGTGTGCATGCCCTGTCCCCATGCGATTGTCCTGGTGTTGCTCACTGAGCATCGGCAAGGCAGAGTGTGTGTCTCTGCCTTCCCTACAGAAATAGATGCTGCCCCTTGGCTGGAGGATCTCAGCAGATCTCCTCAGGATAGAGCTCAGCCGTCGCAGCAGGCAGCTCCCTGACAATGTCTGCTGGTGTGTAGCTGCGGTCGGAAACTTTGGAGCTTCCCAAATGTCAGAGGAACAGAATGGTTGGGCAGTGCTGATAACATCATGGTGTACAGTTTCTCTATAAATCACTTGGGCAGCCTCATCCAGATAGTGTCTGACATCCCCATCTCCCCATCTTGGAGTGGGGATAGGGGAGCACCAAATATTTTACAACAGCAAGGGAATTACACAAGGTCTCGGCAGTGGCTGGGGAAGAGGGAAAAGTTTTGCTCTTGGGAAGGTGCTGAATCAGAGGAGGTTGGATTAGAAGCCACTGAATGATTTGGAGAGGCAGATCTCCTGCCTCTCTGTGCACAGCAAAGGCATTGAAAGGCAGAAGGGTTGGAGCTGATGAAAAGAAAACACATTTTATGCAACAGGTGGGACCCCTTCCTGTGGGATGATGGCAAAGCCAGGAGACACTGGATGGGTATCAGCAGTATCAGGTTAATACTCATGATTCAGAAATTGGGCAGTGCCATATGGTATAGGTGGACCACAAGTATGACTGAGCAGACCCATGCAGTAAAATTATGCTAATTTTCTTTTCTTTTTTTTTTTTTACTAGATTGCAGCAACAGTGGGACAGTCTCCTGGTGATCTAAAACACCCGGTGTCTTGTCCAAGCACAGAGTCTGGTCAGCAAGCCAGTAAGTTAGAGGAGGTCAGAAAGGAGGTGCCTGTCTGCCAGGAAACCAGGGAGGCTGTGAAAATAACAAATCCTCGGCTGAGGCCTCAGGAGCCACCAAAGCCAACAGCACCTTCTCCAGACCACGTACAGTCCAGCAAGGAGCACCCACCCCCCAGGAAACAGGCAGAAAGACATTCCCGTGCTCTTGAGGGCAGAGAGATTCAGCAAGGACTGTTAAATCTAGAAAACAAAAGCCAAGGCAGGGAAGAGCCATTGCTAAAAAATTTGAGTCCTCCAAAGGATAAAACTGGAGAAAGCACTGGAGAAAATGTTTCTCGTGAGCAAACTCCACATCAGACAGTCAAGGATGGGAAGAGCAAAGAGGCAGGAGCAGAGCTGTCTGAGAGTCATCCCAGTGTGAGGACAGGAGGGAGTGGTGAAGCACAGCCATGTCCTGGGGCTGTGCACAGGGAGGCAGGAGGGACAATTTTGGGGCAGCAGGACACTGAAACAGCAGCTCCTCCATCAGTTCCACTTGCCAAGGAAAAACTGCTTCCTGTTCCTGCAGCAGAGCCGTTGGTGGCTCAGGAGGCACTGCTGACAGCTCATGGAGCCCCAGGGATGGAGGCTACTACAGGAGAGGTCCCATCTGGACCCCAGCTGCTTCCTCCTGTGAGGGGAGAAACGGAAACCACAAAGACAGATGGATCTGCCCCGCAAGAGACGTTTTCAGCCAGCATGTTAGGAGAGGAGAATGCCAAACCAGTGCCCATGGGACCTCAGGGGAGGGAAGGAGGAGAGCAGACAGCCACAGCTCCATGCCAGGGACCAGCAGCACCTCCAGGAGCTTTTGAAGGAGGTGCTGAGGTCCAGCCACAGGTACCACTGGTCCTGCCTGGCCCCGAGAGATGTCAGGAGATGTCTTTGGAGGAGAAAATGCAGCACAAAAACCTGGTTTCCTCCTTAAAGAACTACCTGCTGCTGCTTCTAAAAATGTCAGATAGCAGTAAGGATGCCACGAAAGGAGACACTGACTCTGGGGACAAGGAGCAGCCAGATGTGGGGGAAGGCATGATGCCAGAGATAGGCATTGCTGGGCTGAGCCCTCGCACCTCAAGGAGAGTTTTGGAAAAGGTACAAAACAACCAGCTCTTTCAGACAGCAGAGAACTTGCCTCTGACCCCCAAGACATCCAGGCGGATCACAGGCATGATCAACGAGGAATTTGTTATCAGCCAGGAGATGCTGGCTTGCAGGCCAGTGCCACCAAAGAAACGCGCCTGGGTTGCCCCCAAGGCCGAGGGGCCACCCCTGCTCTCTGTGCCCTCCATTGTGGTGGGCAGCATGCCAGCATCAGGAGCAGGGCAGCCTCCTCACTCTTCTGATTTGCCTCCAGTGAGCTCTGAAGAGAGCCCTGGTGACCCTCTGGCAGTGCTACCTTGTGCCACACCAGAAGAGCTCGCTTTGGGAGCACGACGCAAAATATACCTGCCAAAACCCAAACAGGTGGGGGAGGAAGAGGAAGCAGCCCTGGAGAGCCCGGGACACATGAGAAGTCCGACTGTTTCGCCACAGCAATCCAGGAAGAACACACCCCTGTTGCATTCTCCTGCCCTGGCTCCATCCTCTCCCACAGAGCAGTGCTCTCCAACCCTCACGAGGAAGATGGCCACGTTGGAGGTTCCTAAGCTGTACGAGGAGCCTGCAGGTGACACCAGTGGTGACCACGAGGTCCCTGGAGATGCTAAGCCAGAAGCACAGCGAGCAGAGTCCCAGAAAGCAAATAACCCATTTAAAGGTGAGGGAGGAGCTAATCCCCATAAACCGTGTTCTGTTGTTGCCTACAAAGGGAGCTGGTGATAGTGAGTTGGGGCCACATGAGTTCTCTGCACTTGCAGGGTTTTCAGCATTGTCCTTTGGCTGTGTGAAAGCCAAAAGTCTCCCCCAAGACTTCTGCCCAGTGCAGGGAGGGTGGAGGAATGCAAGAGGCAGCAGCACTGAGACTGGCTGTCTCCACAGCCTGGACTTCCCTGGTCCAAGGGATCATAGAATCCTCTTGGTTTTTTGGTCTCCATATTCTGGTCCTCACCAAACCTGATGCTGATCGGGGATCCTGAGCAACCTGGTCTAGTGGGAAGTGTCCCTGCTCATGGCAAGAGGGTTGGAACAAGATGGTCTTTAAGGTCCCTTTGAATCCAAACCATGATTCTGATTCAGTGGGCATCAGTGAGGTGCACACTCCTCTTCAACATCCATGGTCAATGCTAATTTGACCCCTCATGGCATTGAATTAGAAAAGGCATAATCCTGGAGTTGAAGGAGATGATGCCCTCACAGGAAGCAGCACTCTTGCAAAGTAAGAAAAACCTTAATAAATCCCCACTTCAGTAGATAAATGTTTCCTCCAACATTCCATAGTGTTTTCTGCATTGTGTCTGACTGAGCCCCACGGGGTATTGCAGTGCTGCACTGTTGAATGACTTTGTACCACTTCTACCCCACCTTATTTATCCAAGCGGAGTTCCGAGACCTTCCCTGGGAGGGCAATGTTCTACCAGGCTGTGCTGACACGTGTGTGATACCCAACACCAAAGCCCTGAGCAGCAGCATTGGGGTAGGCTGGCCTGTCCCTGGAGCTGCAGCCAGCACTCTGTATCTCACCATCCATCTCTTTACACCCTGTCCTTAGTTCCACAGGTGGTCCGTAAGATCAGGGCAGAACAATTTTCCGATGCATCAGGAAACCTGAAACTTTGGTGCCAGTTCTTCAATATATTGAGTGATTCTAAGCTGATGTGGTACAAGGACGAGATCCCTGTAGCTGAAGCCCAAAGGAGGTAACTTGCCAGCTCTGCATCGTCGTAGTCCTTGTGTGTCACCTGCTAAATCCAGCTCCTTGCCTTGACTGGGGTGTGAAAGTGCCCCTCTGTTAAGGCTGCATGGGAAGCTCAGTGCGTGGCACGGTACGTTGTGAACTTCATCTTCTCAGTGCCCTTGGAGGGAAAGGTCATCCAGATGGGGAATTGCTGCCAAATTTGTCCTATTGATGCTCCATCTGGAGTCTGTGCTTTGAGTACCCAGACCTTGGGGAGGGCAGGGAAGGTATTGTGCCCATTGCAGTAACTGAAGGGTGGATGTAAACTGCAAAACTGTGACCCCAAATGATCCATGCGAGGGTGGCAGCGGTGCTGGGAGGGTGTTCGATGCAATCACCACTGGCAAAAGCAGCTCTGCCCGTGCCCTCTTTATCCCTTGGTATTGCCATTGTGCAGGGAGAGCATATTGGGACATATGGGTGGCTGGTTGTATCCTGGATGCTCCTTTGGGTGCACTATGGAGAGCAAGTTGTTCTCAAGCCCAGAGGATTTGTGTAGGAACATCATGTGCATCAGTTAGGATTTGCCTTTGAGTGTTGCTTGATCTGCCTTTATAATGAGCAGGCAGAAAGTGATTCTGGGGCAGAAATGCTCTTTTGTGGCAGATCTTTGAGCTGGGGCAGATGGACCAGGAGTGGCCATTGCCTTCTAGGGGACCAGAGCAGAGCCTGCTCAGGCAGCAGGTCTCAGGATAAGGGTCCCAGCTCTTACTTCTGCAAAGCCCTGACCCAGCCTCACTCAGAGGCAAGTACCTTTATCAGTCTGTAGCCCAATCCTGGCCAGATTTTGCAGGGCTTGCCTGGAGGAGGAGCATCTCTGTGAGTACAAAGCACAGGGCAGGACTCCTGGTGCCATGACGTGGCAGGGGAGCAGCTGGGATACCCTTGGGCTGGCTTTCTTTGTAGCTCTCTTCCAGCCCCCTGAGGGCAGCACGGTGCTCGCCTGCAGCGCCTGTCACAGGGCTCCTGTGTGCCCCTACACACCATACGGGGCTGAGGCCACGCTCCATTTTTTTCCCAGTGCTGGCGACGAGAGCCAGGCAGCTCTGGCTGTTGTGCAGGCGTCCCAGAAGGACTGCGGGGTCTACCGGTGCGTGATCAGCAACGAGTACGGCACCGACTCCACCGATTTCCTGCTCAGCCCAGAAGGTGAGGAGCCCTCAGCAGCCTCTCCCATCTGCCTGGCTGTGTCATGGGGTGGTGTGGGCAACTGTGGAGAGGGCTTGGTGCCAGGCTGTGGCGGGGGAGCCTTGCACATCCCGTAACACCACCTCTGTGTTGCTTTCTGTCTCCTCTAGTGTTGTCAGGATTTAGCCTGCGGGAAGAGATTGAAGGTAAGGGCCATATGTGATGAGCTGTGACCACTGCCCCTCACTGTGCAGGGGAAGGGGCAGGATGTGCCCACGTTGTCCCCACTCACCAGCACTTCCCCCCAGCAGTTGGAGAGGAGATTGAGATGACGCCCATGGTGTTCGCAAAGGGTTTGGCCGACGCAGGCTACTGGGGGGATAAACTCTTCGGGCGCGTGGTGAGCGAGGACATGGAAGTGGGCGCTGGTTTCCTGCGCAAAGCCTGCCGTGCCAGAGCCATCTACGGCCTGGAGCCCGTCTTTGAGTCTGGCCACACCTGCGTCATCAAAGTGCACAATTTCATTGTCTTTGGGACCAAGAATGAGAACAGCCTCATCGAGAAGAACTACGATATCACCATCCAGGTGGGCATCCTTGTGCGGCACCATCCACCTGTCTCCCCTCCACCTTCCCCATCTATGTAGGTTGGTCCCCAAACAGTCCCCAGCTCTGTGCCCACTTTTGCTATTTCCTTCCACTTTTGGAATGCTCTGAAAAGCAGTGGTGGTCATGTCCTTGTCATTCTTGGCTTCAGCTCTTCTCTCTGAGCAACACAGAGCTGCTTGGAACCTTCCCATCACTTGTCCTTTGACCACCAGGACAGGGAAACAACTGGCAGTGGTCCCAGGGAGGTGTTGGTGCGAGACAGGACAGGTCCTTGACTCTTCTGTTTGCACCTCCAGGAATGTAAAGTCCAGAACTCCAGCCGTGAGTACTGCAAGATCTTTGCCGCCGAGGCACGAGCCGTCCCTGATTTTGGAGCAGTGCCTGAGTAAGTAAGGTGCTGCAGCTCCACTGGCTTGATGCCCTGGCAGAGCATCCCAGGAATTGTGGGAGGGTTCCCTGTGGGCGCTGGGGCATCCCAAAGGACAGTGCACTGTTCTCCCACCCTCAAACCGAAGGGATATTAGGGGAAGGCAAAAGCCAGGGATGCAGACCATGGTGTGAACCTCTGCTTGCAGCGGTGGGAGAGCTCACCATGCTGACCCCATCTGTGCTCTCCCACACAGGATAATTCCACTGTACCTGGTTTATCGACCGGCCAACAACATCCCTTATGCCACAATGGAGGAGGACCTGGGTGGGCCCTGTGAGCAGTACTGTGTCACCGAGAGAGATGGCAGCTTGGTAGCAAGAGGCACCTCGGAGATCGTGCTCAAATGCTGCACCTTCCAGCATTGGGTCTACCAGTGGACAAATGGAAACATCCTTGTGACTGACATGGAAGGTAAAGGGATCTCCTGTCTGACTCCTGTGGCCCCTCACCACCCTCCAGCCTGGGAAAGGAGGAAAAAAAGCCCCAGCCTTGCCCTCCTGCCTCTTTCCCCACATGCCATGGAGCCCAGCTACCAGGGCAATGACCTGCCCTTGGTGCCAGTGCCCATCCTTCTCTGGACAGAGCCTGATTGTCCTTCCTTTAATTGCAGGAGTGGGCTGGAAGTTGACCAATGTGCGGATCGCTACCAACCTGAAAGGGTGAGTGACCCTGAGCTGCTGGGGCAGCAGACCCAGCTCTGCTGCTCACTTGGCAAAGGGCCATGGTGGTCAGTGTGGTCGGGCTCCCTGCTCTGATGGGACATCTCCTGGTGCAAAACAGGGGCTGAGGATGACTGTGTTGGCAGGTACCAGGGGCTGAAGGAGAGCTGCTTCCCCTCCCTGCTGGAGCAATTCCCGGCTGCTCACCGGTGCAATCGTTACTGCAGCATCCTGGGCCTGAAGACACTGGAGCCAGCCAAGCCCAAGGGCTCCAAGAGCCCCTCCCTGGGCAGGAAATCTGCCCAGTCCAGTCCCCAGCTCCAGAAGAAGGCACTGTCAAGTCCTCAGGGCACCCGCAAGGCTGCTGTGAGCCCCAAGAGCTCCCGGAGAGCTGCAGGAACAGGGGAGGCCCCGACAGCCTCCAAATCCAGGTTGGGAGAGAGCAGCAGGGCTGGCTGCCCGCAGTAGCTGGAGCCGCTGGGACCCCCGCTCTGGACCCAGCCTGAGCAGCCCCGTGGCCAGTCTGGAAAAGGGAGATCCTGGCAGTGGTCTCTGCCAAAACTCTCCTCCCTCCAGCCCTGCCCTGGCCCGCAGCGCTTGCGTTGTGTGGTGTGTGTTAGTGTAAGCAGCTGGACCGGGGCTGTGGGGGGCTGTGAGCTGTGGACAGCGGGGATCCCTCACCAGTACCTCTCTACAAGAGCTGCTGCTGCTGGTGGAGCCTGTGGGGCCACGTGCCCCTCCACACTGGGACTCGCTTTCCTGTCTTGACTCTCTCCATGTGCCTTCCTTAAGGCAGGGGCAGAGCTGCTCCCTTGGGCTTTGCAGGTGCCATGCCCCTGCCTGGCTCCCCCAAGCAAACTGAGAGTCTGGGATGTCCTCTTGGCTCCCAGCACCTCATGTCCCTCTCTGTGTCCTCCATAAAGTGACCAGGCCAAGCCCTGCCAGTGTTCTGTCCCTTGAGAACCCCAACAGCACCCAGGCAGTCCCATTTGCCCTGGTACACTGTTTTTGCTGCAGAGGGTTTCGGTGGTGGCTGCAGGGCTCCTCTGCTATGATGTGGGGCTCTGAAGCGTGTGCCAGTCCCATGGCGGGTACCAGCAGCTGCACAGGGAAGGGATTTTGCACCCCTCCCCTCCCCTGTGCCCTGTGGGAAGTCTCCCACGCCCTTGCTGGGTGGCTGCTGAGGGTGATGGTGCTGCTATGGTGCTGGCCAGCGCCATGGTAAGAATGCTCTACCTCACATGGGATACCCAGGATCAGTGACCTCCTCTCCGTGCCAGTCTCTGCCTTGGCACATGTGGGTGTCCAGCCCTCAGGACTTGCTCCTCTTTGTCCCCCTGCCATACAAAGACCCCATATACCACACCCAGCCCCACACCATGACCTGGTCATGCTTAATTAGCATCACCCCTGCTTGGCACATGCCAGACTCCAGCGGCAGCTGGCAGCACGCACTCCAAATCCTGCTGCCCCGTGGCAGGAGGCAGTGATGGACAGGCAGTGATGTTCATGCCGGAAAGTAAAGCATCCTGCATTGCATCAAGCTTCCCCTGTTCCTGTCAGCTCACCCAGGCGTGCAGCAGCCGGCGGAGTGTGGCAGTGGGCAGGGGCCTCACAGAGAGCCCCAGCACTGTCGGCTTCATTGTGCTGCAGAGCACCTTCCCCGGGGCTTTGGAACAGGGTGCTGGGTGCCAGTGACATCCCCCTGCATGGTGGGGTCCCAAACAGTGACTCGGTGCAGCCTGGTGGAGGGAAGCAGCTGGGCTGGGAGCACCGTGCATGCTGGGGCCCTGGTCCTTTCTCGCTGGGTGATTGTAAAATACCGATGTACATAACGTGGCCGCATTGGCGACTGGGTGCTCTCGAGTGCAATAAAGTGGACTGGCCTGTTCCCCAGCACTGTGGTCCCTGTGGGAAAGATGCACCCAAACAAGGGGTGATGGGGCAGCTTTGTGCTTGGAGGAAGGAAACATCTTCAAGTACTACCTTTACCTCCATCCATGCCCCATGGGGAGAGGAGGGTGGCTGTGGCCGGACCCCAGAGCTGGCAGTGGGTGAGGCTTGGCTTGCAAGGTCTGCAGTGAGCATGGGGTGCAGCCTCAGCAAAGCACCTTGTGCTGTGGTGGAACAGCTGCAGGCGGGGGCCAGAGGGGGTCTGAGGGCAAGTACATGGGGATGGCCATAATTTATTTGGGAGCAGATTCCTTGTGTCCATGGGGCCAGCACCTAAGGGTGCTGTTTGCAAGGTGCAAACAACTGTCCATCAGCACTTTGGAGTGGAGAAGACAAAACGCTCAGGTGTCTGTCAGGGTTTTTTCTACCTTTGGGGCCAGCCTTGCAGACCCTGGTGCCCTGGTGCCTCCCACGGTTCTAGGTTGTCCCTGCACAGGATGTGTGGTTGTAGTGCCCACAGCACTCCGTCAGCCACAGCACACTCTCCGCCTGCCCAGCCCAGGATCCTGTGAAGGAGAGTGTCCCGTTCTCGAACACCGAGCTGGAAGGAGAGACATGTGGTCAGGACAAGCTGTTGCCCCACCACCTGGGTCCCAGACAGCTCTGGGGCCCTTCATACCCACCTGGCAAAGAGCTGCTTGCAGCAGGTGTATATGGTGTAGCTGGTACTGCTGAAGTTGGCCGTGCTGAAGAACGTCACACAGTCACCCACCTCCGTTGGCACATAGAGGAGACCTGGGGGACAAGGTCTCCTATTGAGACTTGAGAGGGGCCATGGATTCAAATCCCATACCCCAAGCATACTTGTAAGTCCTGTGTCCCAACTCTGCTCACAAATCCCATAGCCCAACTAGAGAATCCTGTACCTGGGACTGTGCAGGTCCCATGAGCTATTCCACCTCACTCCCTGAAACTGCAGGGAGCTCCTTGCAGTACGCCAGATGTTGCCCTTGATATGTCCCCATCCCAGCCCAGATGAGGACGAGGGGCCCCAGGAGAGCTGTTGGGCTTTGGCAGCCCCTGGCAGAGCCATGAGGGGAGAACAGGGTTTGGAGGCCTTGGCAGAGCAATAGGGAGGACAGGCCAGCCACCCCCATTCCTGAACCTGCATCTATAGTGGTCTTCAGCCCTGTGCATGTCCCTCCCTAGCTCCTTCTGGCCCTGCTGGCAGTGGGTAGGGACCTACCTGCCAGGCAGGCGTTGAGCATGGAGACGCAGATGCCGGTGAGCAGGGCCCGCAGCACCACGGAGGCAAACTCACCCTTGCGGTGAGGTGCCAGGGAGCCTGTGGGGCAAAACAGAGACCGGGGGAGTCACATCTTGACTCCAGCTCTACCCTTGGCTGGGGACAGATAGGGACGTGTCTCTGGTCCCCAGCTGGCTCTGCCACACAGTGCCCTCCCCACACCAACTCCTACTGTCTGGAGGACATGGTGGTCCCAGCCAGCACCCAGCACACTGTCTGCCTGTCCTGGCAGCGGTGGGTGCTGGCAGAGTGCTGTGCCCACCCTGCACCCATGGGTGATCAACCAGAGCCCTCAGCGCTCCCAGCACCGGAGTCACTGCTCTTTGCGCCATAGCTGGGTGACACCCAGGCTTGTGGGACATGCATGTGCTCTTGCCCATGGGTGCAGTGCAAAGCTATTCCTTTCACATCATGCAAATCCTGTTTCTTACCTGGCAGAGACCAAACATGGAGGCTTGAGGGCAAATTCCTCCTGCCCCAGATGAGCCCTTGCTCCCTAGCCCAGGATCCCCCCTGCCTTGTGCCTAGGCACCTAGGACATGAGTTACACTCACCCAGGCTTCCCAGTATGATCCCAATGGAGCTGAAGTTGGCAAATCCACAGAGGGCAAAGGTGGTGATGCTCTCAGCTCGCTCCTGGAGGGCACAGGGGGACGGTCACCTCTGTTCAGGAGCAGCCCCAGAGCACCCAGAGCTGAGCACCAAGTCAGAGCTCCCAGCCCAGACAGACATGATGGCGATAAGTCCCCCACCCCAACGCTTTATCCTTTCAGCTGTGTTGGGGAGCAAGAATGAAGGCTGTCCCTGGGAGAGGCTGGGCTGCGGGGACAGGTGACAGGGGCCCTGTAGCACCATGATCTGTTCCATCAAGGAGCAGGATAAATGGGAAAGGGCATCACTGACTCCTTCCTCCCATACCCAGCAGTTGGGGAACATCCAAGTCTAGTTGTCCATAGGTGCCCTCCCACCCCCAGCACCATCATCCTGATTCGATAATCTTAAAGGACTTTTCCAACCCTCTGCCTGCCTACCACTCTGGCCAGTTCCCATGCCCCATTCCAGCTGGTCTCATCCCTGCCCTGTGCCCAGCAGGGTGGCAGGTGCCTCTCACAGATATCCACTGTTTCCGGCTCCCATCCCACTCCTCCAGGCCCGCCAGACGGTTCTTCTTGTATGTGGACAGCTGCTGGTATGCCACAAACTCGTTCAGGAAGATCTTAATCCCCAGGAGCTCAGCCACCACCGGTGAGTCTGCCCAGTCTGCCCCCATGAGAAAGGCCACAGGCATAAGGACGTAGGATAAGATCACCTGGGAAAAGCATTCCAGAAGGTAATGACTCAGAGCGGACCTTCTGCATAGTCCCCAGCTTGGACACCCACTGCCAGCACTTGCCAAACACTCAGCAAGGATCTCAACAGCCTACTAAGGCAGCAGGCAAAGGTGGGGATGGGTGGGGGATGCAGGGTCTGGCAGCCCAGACCACAGGCCTGTTCTTGGGAATACCTGGAAGGTGAGACCCTTGATGTCTACCATCTCCCCAAACCAGCGCACGGCAGCGTTGATGAACTCCAGCACCGCCAAGAAGGCGATGAGGTTGGCTGCAATGTTGGCCACGAGCTCCACGGAGGCGGCAGCCCCATTGCTGGCAGCTTCCAGGATGTTCCGCTCTTCCCTATGTGGAAAAAGACCCCAATGTACTCATATGGCCAGGCATCCCCTGTGCAAAGTCAAGTGTCAATCCATGGATGTCTGAACAACACAAGCTCTCCCAGCCTTGGGCCACCCACAGCATCCACTTGTGCCCCAAATTGCCCCCACGGCTTCCCCACAGTGGCAAAACACTCCACCCCCCAATGCACTCCCACTCCCCCACCTGTCCCCTCACACTCACCCACTGGCGATTTGGACACTTTCTTTGCCCTTGAACTTGGACTCCTCCACTTCGGGGTACACGAGTTTGGACATGGCGAGGGCGCAGGGTGCAGCCATCACAGAGGCTGCGATCAGCGACGCCGCGTCGATCTGCAACGCGCAGACCGGGGGCTTAGACACCTCTGTGCAAGGCTGTGCCCCATGACACACCACACCAGGGATCCCAGCATCGGGCTGGCATCAGCCAGTGACACTTGGAGAAGTTCAGGGCTCCCTGTTTGCTCAGGGTGCACAAATTGGCTGGTTTTCCCAACTAAGCAGCAAAGCACATGGGGCAGCTCGTCTGGATGGAGGCATTGCTGGAGCTGCAGGATCGTGTCCTGGGGGATGTTAACCTCTCCTGCTGTTTGACTTGATGGTTCTTGTCCCTTCCTTGTTGCTATTTACCAGTATCAGAGCAATAGGTTGTGTAACATTGCGAACTTTTACCTTTTGACGAAGGGCTAAGCTCCCAGCCTCACCCATCCCCTGTCATTTCTCTGACCTTCCACCCTTGGTTCCTCATTTAAGGAGACTAATTAAAGCATAAATAGCAGGAGCTCAGGCAGCAGGTCAAGGGGAAGGTTTATTTCCCATGACAGAGCACTGATGAACCAGATAGGGCATCCCTGGGGGTCAGGGCCAGGAGCACTGAGGTGATGTTGGAGGAGCAGGGCTTGTTTGGCTGGGAGAAAAGAGAGCTGAGGGGGGTATGGCTGTTTCTGACCATGTAAAAGGGGTTGGAGGGAAGACATTGCTCAGTGGTACCCAGAGAAAGGGTGAGAATCACCAGCACAGCTTTAGTGGGGAAATTCCACTTGGATATAAGGAAAAAATTGTTTCTTGTGACTGAGACACCTGTCGGGGAGACCAGAGAGTTGGGGGGAGATCTCCATCCATGAGGATATTCACCACCAACCTGGACAAAGCCCTGGGCATCCCCTGGGGCTTTGAGCAGGAGGGTGGATCAGAGACCCCCAGAGAGTCCTTCCAGGCTAAATTATCCCATGATTCAGTGGGATTTGCCCTGCATGCTGTGCAGGGACACACAGCACTGCCTTTTACCCGGCAGGGCTCTGAGGTTCTGACCAGGCCAGTGAAAGTGAGGCTGGACCTGTCTTTGGGACAAGGTGAGGCTGGACACCCTGCCTCCATCCTGCTTATGGAAGGGGACAATGGGGCACCTGCTGGAGGTCTCCCACCATCAAGTCCAGGGCAGTTCCTGCATGTCAGGACTCTGCAGCAGGGAGCATGTGGCATACATCTACTCACGCACTCACCCCAAAGGATATGTAGGCACCCATCACACTGCCTGCGATGGTGGCAAAGCCACCAGTCATCACAGCATGGACTTCTGAGAGGGTCATGTCCGCAAGGTACGGGCGGATGAGCAGCGGGGCTTCGGTCTGCAGAAGAGAAAACCCTGCTGTCCTTGACACAGGGCCACACAGGGCCTCAGGTCTCCTAGGAAGGGAGGAGGAGACCCTTTCTCCAGGCCAGGCTCAGCTATAAGCACTGAGGAACTGGATCTCCTGCCCAGGCCCTTACCTGTCCCACGAAAATGTTCCCTGCTACACTCAGGGTCTCAGTGGGAGTGGTGCCCATCGAGACCTGAAGCAGCCAGGAGATCTGGGGAAAGACAAGGCCACCATGTTTACAGAGGTTCCTGGCACCCTGCCACCATCCCCAGGAAGCAGGGCACTGTTTGGCCCCTACACAGAGGTGATCTTGGGAAGCACCCCCAGACTGCATAGAAACATCAGCCCTAGGGTTGGGCTTTCTCAGAAGGACATGCAAGAAAGATGGGGTTTGTGTCTATTCTTTTAAGCAGGACAACTCACCACAAAGTAGTAGTAGTACTACTGACCGTGGTAGTCAGAGAACCCCCCAGGTTCTTCTCCTTCCCATAGCTATCCCAGATCCAGGAGTGAGGCCCTACCTTGAGAATGAGCCACTGCATGACGCCAAGGTAGTAGAGGATGGACATCACACAACTGAAGAAAACAACGATGGGCAGGGTCTGCAGGCAAGGCACCAGGGCACAGGGTTAAAGGAGAGCTGAGACACACACAGGCACACTTGGAGACCAAGAGCTGGGCATGGCATGGTATTGCATAGCCAGCCCATGCTATCGGATGCCACAACACTGGGCCAGGCTGGCAGGAGGGACAGGGACCAGTGCAAATCCCCCACAGTACTGAGGAGGTCCATAGATGGATCCAAAGCTAAGGGAAACCCATCTCTGAGAAGCTCGAGCTCTACTGCAGCAAATCTGGCTGCATTTAGCTCTGTGTCTTTCAGGACCCAGCAAGGAACCAGACTAGAAGAAAACCTCTCCACACCCCATTCCCCAGCTGACCTGGAAGGCAAAGACTTCTGTAATGAGTGTGTTCCCAAAGATGAAGCCAGAGCCAGCTGTGGTGTAGCCCAGGAAGGTCTGCAAGGGAAGAAGTTACACAGTAGGATGGAGATCTCCATTAGGTCCTTTCCCGACATCTCACTTCTGCCTAGCAGGGAGCTGTATCCCCAGTCCCACAGCTGACTGCACACCAGAGAACGACCCTCTGAAACCTAAGCTGGGGACACTGGTGGGCTGTCCCACAGGGCTCTGCTACAGCCTGCAAGGGAGACCACATCAAGGGGTCTGGGCTGCTTCAGAAAACCAGGGAAGAGCTGGATTTCCTCCAGTTCCCAACATATATGTTTGTGAGCGTGCAGTCCTTGCCACTTCCCCAGCCCATGCCACCCCCTGCTCTTCCTGTTCATCCCAGGGTGCAAGCATGGGATGGGATGAGTAGATGTGGTACCTGGATCTGGTCACCCAGCCACTTGAAAGCTTGGACACCGGGGGTCGTTCGGAGGACGAAGACTCCAAATAAGAACTCCAAGCCAAGACCCCAAAAAACAGCTCTCCAGGACACCTGGGGACAAAAGCAGAATGGGGGCTGTGACGTTGTCAAGGCCTACAGGCTTCCTTTTCAGCACATAGTAAACACCATACACTGTGCCCTGGGTAAGGGTCATGGGGAGACCAGTGAAGTGTCACAGAAACCCACAAACATGGGTTGGTGACAGAGGAAGATGTTGAATTGGTGGGACTCGAACTGGCTGGAACATAACTTGCCAGCCTGATCCAGAAGGGGACAAGCATCAAGACCTTCTGATGGTTCACTGGTAGCACAGACCTGCTAGACCAAAACTGCCTGTTCATTAACCCTCTGGAGGAGGAGGATGGAGGGGTTGCCCAAAACATTGAAGCAGGTTGGGCTAGAAGCCACTGGGACTTCAGTCACTTCTGACCGAGTTCCCCAGGGCACTCAAAGCTCAGGCCCACTCTCCACCCAGAGCACCTGAAGCTCAGGTGTGGGGCTGGTGCTGGGCCTCTGGGTCTGACCCACTACAAGGGACATGGTGGAAAACAGGACAGAGGCACTGTGGGTTGGGAAATGGGAAGGAGAGCAGTGAGAAGAAGAGCAGTGAGGTGGCTTTGGGGTCCATCCACCCAACCAGTTCAGCTCCCCAGGCTGTGCCCAGCTCTGCCAAGGAGCTCTGCTGGGCTTCTGCTTCCTCCAGGGAAGGGGATGCCCACGGGAAGGAAGCACTTGTTCTCCAGTGCTGGGTGGCCACCTCCTGTGAGAGGACTGATGGCCAAGCCACACCCGAAGCACGTACCGCGCCGTGGTGCTTGGAGCAAGCAAACAGGAACAGCACTAAAGCGCAGAAGCCACCTAATGAGATGAGTTGCTCTGGGTTTTTGGCAGTGTCCAAAACCAGCCACGCGATCAGGCCTGCCAGGATGGCCACACACAGCAGCCTGCAAAGGAAAACACCAGACTGTCAGCAAGAGGATGTCCCCATGGGGAGAGCAGCTGGCAAAGGGCAGGAGCTGATTGTGCAGGAGTTGCCACCGTAAGGTCCATGTATCTGAAGAAACCTGGGGCTCAGACACAAACAAGGGATGTGAACAGCCATCACGCTGCCGAGGCAGATGAGCAAAACATTTCTGCCATGGCTTTTACAAGGCTCCAGGCTGGGCCATGCCTTGTCATTCGTGAGTGCCTGCATGGCACTAGAGCACAAGCCCATGCCACTGACTGTGGTTGTGCTGACAGAACAGCCACGAAAGGGGACGCAGATGCTGGGAGGAATCTGGCCCTGCCTTTTCCTGACTCACCATTTCAGCCACGGCCAGGACTTTTGGAAGCATTTCCCAACGGGACGGAGGACATGCAGTACCTTTGCCCCACAGTGCTTCTTGAAGAAGCTCCAGCAGACGAAGAAGACAACCACAGCCGTAATGACCACCAAGGCAAGGGCTCGCTGGAAGTTGAGGTAACAGGCCGCAATGAAGTAGCACAGGTAGGCTGGAGAAGGCACATTGGGGGTCAGAAACATCAGGGCTGTAGGATCATGGGTTCATAACACTAACTGGGGCCAAGGGGGAGGTTCATTTCCTCCAAATATCCTCCCCTGGCCACCCTCAAGGCTCCTATCTTTGCACAAGGAGACCTTAGGGAGCACCACCCCAGCAGGGAGCAGAAGGGGCAGAGCAAACCCTTTGGGCAGGTGGAGAAAGGGGAGGAGGACAGTGAGGGACAGATAGTTCTGGATAGGAGTGGTGGGGTGAGGAAGGGGCAGGCAGTGAGGGCTGGGAGTGGATACAACCTCCACGAGTGACCACATTCAGTGTGTGGAGGCTGGGGGCATGGTCAGCCAAAAAGAATACAGAGGTGGGGTCTGAGTGCCGGGAAGTGCTCACCTGCTCCAAGGAGCCCCAGGACAACCCTTTTCAACACCTTGGCATGAGCCTTGCAGAAGTGCTTTGCCTTGGATACTGGCTGCAGGGCCTTCCTGGGGAGAGTCACATGCCAAAGACGTGAGAGGCGCAGAAGGTGGATGTGGAAGATCAACCCAACCCAGTCCAACTCAACTGAAGCCAACTCAGCAGAGCTGGGTCACGACCATACCTCCCCCAGGCCACTTCTGGCAGCAGCACAGTGGCAATGGTGTGCCATGGTCCACACATCCCAACACCCTGGCACCATGAGTGGAATCCGGCACTGGGTGGCTGCTAGGGGGACACAGATCTGCCACTGCCACCTTACAAGGCCACAATGACCCATCAGACATTGTCCCCCATGTGTGGTCAATATGACCCTACTCTGCTCCCAAATGAGGTTTGTCTCTGACAGAGCACACACACACACACCTGTGGGGGTTATCCTACCTGCAACAGGAGGAGAATCTCCCTTTCCCTTCTCCTCTCCTCTTCTCTTGGCTCTCACCACTTGGACCACCACATTCCTCATAGTGTCTCTCCTCTCCCTAGAAAACATCATTAGCTGGAGCACCCTGTACCCTGACAGGAAGGGAAGGCAAGGCAAGGCAAGGCAAGGCAAGGCAAGGCAAGGCAAGGCAAGGGAAGCCTTACCTGGAAGCTGAAAGCTGGGTTATCCATGCCCTTCTCAAGGCTGTCCAGGGTTATCTGGTTTCCTTCCATCTCTAGAAGTTTTCAGCTTCAATGCACTAGAGAAACAGCTGGCTGGGGAGAGAAAGATGGGATCACCTCTGGGAAGGTCAAATACCCCACTCTGCTTTTCAGTTTTGTGTCTCCGAGAGGAGAACACCCTTTGGAGTAGGGATTCAGAGCAGCTCCTGCACTAGCACATCAAGGGACCATCTCATGGGGTTCTGAGGCCATGAGGCTGGTGTGCTGAATTCCTGTTCTCCTTTAACTCTGGGAAGGTCTTTGCTCTTCCATAATTCCAAGGAATTACAGGAGAGGATTATATGCATCAGGGAGTGCTGGTACTCCTCCTCCAAACTGGTGGCAGTGTCCACCAGCCTCCGCGAGTCCCTTTGCAAGTGGGATTTTAAAAAAAATAAATGTGGCTGCATCCTTCATTGCAAGGTCTTGGTGCAAGCTGGATAAGGAAAAAGGTCCTTCCATGCTGATAACTAGCACAGTGCAGGAGCAAGGGGTAGGAATGAGTGGTAGTTTGCATGGGGACTGGTCCTAAAGGAGCATCATACTGGGAGAACTAGTCCAGCAAAGCCAGAAGAACCAGTGTTATGCCAGGGCAGGAACCCTCAGAGCATCATCCCATTTGGACACCTTCCCAGTTCCTCTGCCTGGAGAAAGATGAGGGAATAGCAGAGAAGTTGCGGACAAGGCAGTGATCGACTGTAGGAGCAGAGCACTTCTGTGTGAGGACAGAGGCAGTAAGAAGTTGTCTTTGTTTTGAGGACAGTTGTAAAGGACTGTGTGGAGAAGGAGGAGACAGCAGTCATCATCGTCTTCTCACAGTGTGAGATCAAGGCCTATGAAGGGAGGAATGCAGCCCCAAATGAAATTGGTGAATGTGAGTAGTTTTGGAGACCATCCCCCTGAACACGGGCAGCTGAAGGTGGTGTGGAGCTCCACAGGCCAGCAGAGCCACCATGGGGGAGCACTGGGGAGTGATGGCCCCAGTCTGTTCCTGGGGTCATGGCTCCCCAGCAGCAGGGCAGGATACAGGGCCATGGTGGGAACCCAGGACCTCAGACCATCCTCCAGGGTCTCCAGCACCCCTGGTGTGCCTGCAGCTCAGGGACATCTCACCAGGACCCTGGCAGGGATCAGGAGGACCCCCCTCTCCAAGTCCACCACCACTAAAGGGCACTCCCCAGGACCCATCCGGGCTTAGACCTCCCAGAGTTCCAGGCCCCCCAGGGTTCCTGGCTGTCCCCACCCTTCCAGGCTCAGTGACTTCCAGGTCCCCTGGGCTGATGCTACCTCCATGTCCCCCCACCCAGTGCCAGCCCCCTGCCAGCTCATTACCTTTTGTTTTGGTGCAGCCACATTGGCTGCCCTCTCCTTCATGGGGGGGATCACACTGACAGGCAGCAGGTGGATGCCCCCATGTGCCCCTGTGTCCTCACACCATCCCCATGACCCCCATGCCCTCCTGTCCCCTATGGGCCCCCACGGGCTTGTGATGCAGTGTGGCCACGCGCCCCTCTGCCCTTCCCACCGTGTCCCTGCACCCCACGCCCTCGCAACCCCCATCCTTGTGCCCCGCACCTTCACACTCCTGTTCCCTACACTCCCCACGGCCTCGTGCCCTCCCCGTGCCCCGTGGCTCCCCCCGCCCTGGCACCCACCGTCCCCCTGCACTCACCCTCCAGTCCCGCTGGCCGCAGAGCTCCTGGCCCGTGCCCCGGTTACGCATTAACAGCTCGGTCCAAAGAGCTGGGCTGGGCACTGCAGCTCCGGGGCTGCCCCGGCTCCTCCCGGGGCTCACTACCGGGAACCCAGCGGTGTGGCCGTGCAGGGCATCGTGCCAAACACAAAAAGGTCACCCATGAGACATCCACTGACATGCAAAACAAACCTTGAGTGGAGATACGGAAAGAAGATCACCTTTACCCCACCCCAGGAAGTGCTTCCCCAAAAAAACAAAGAGTGGGACACACGTGACCTCCAAAGCTTCAGTGGTGTGAGCAGGATGGGGTGGCAGCCAGCAAAAGAGTTCCGTGCCAGCATGTGTTGGAAACCACTTTTTCATGCAGGGTGGTGGGAATCGCATCCCCAGGTGCGTGCACTCCACTGGTACCTCCCGCTCTTTGTTTGCACAGGGAGGGGTGATGTGGCTCCGAGGGTGCCAACACCTGGGCTGGCAGGAGTCAGTTTGGAGATCGGTGATTAATGACACCACAGGGCACTCAGGGCACTCACGTGCCACACGGTCCCCGTGGACCTTTCTGTGCATTCTCCCTGTGGATTTTGGCCAATGCCATCGCTAAAGCTGCCCAGGGCTGGGGCCGGTAAGGGGTGAGGGCGTGAGGGGGTGACGGTGCAGGTCAGCGTGTGGGTGACAAGGAAAGAAACCCTGAAAGCTGCTGGCGCGACGGCGGTGTAAATTCCCCACTGTACGGGGAAGGCCCTCCCAGCCCTGCGACACGCGCGGGCCTCCCTGGGAATACCCTCGGGAGCACCAGAGGCGGGCCCAGCCCGGCCCGGCCCCGCCGCGCGTCACCGCCGACAGCGCCAAGAGCCGCCGCGCCGCCCCGCCCGCCCAGAGCCCCGGTAGCGCGCCGTGATCGTATAGTGGTTAGTACTCTGCGTTGTGGCCGCAGCAACCTCGGTTCGAATCCGAGTCACGGCATCGCCCGGCGGTACCACGGCACACGGGCTCGTCTTTTGGCACTTTCCGCCCCCCGCAGACCCCTGAGTCCGCGGGGGTTTCTTTTCGCGTCGCGCCGATATTTCACTTTTTTTCCCGGCTCCCAGCGGGGCTGCGGGGCCGGACCCGCCCAGCGCGGGGGTTCCGTGGGGAGAGGGAGAGGAGTGACGGGAGACAAAATAAACTGCCATAAAAATAAATAAAATAACATTAAATGAGATATAATACGTAACATAATAAAATTAATATTAAAAATAAAACAAAATGAGACGAAAAGAAAAGGAAAAAGGAAAAGACACGCAAAGTAAGAGTACAATTGAAATAAAGATTAAATTAAAAAGTTAAATTAAGAAAAATATAATAAAACGTAATAGAAAAATATAGTAGTAAAATATAACAGAAAAATAAAATGAAAAATTAGATTACATAAAAGTAAATATAATAAAATAACAAAATACTTAAATGGAAAAATAATATAAAATATAAAATAAAAATTAAAATAAAGTATAAAAATAAAATATATTAGAAAAACTAAATTAAAAATAAAATTCGATTACATGAAAGAAATGTAAATATAATAAATAAAATAAATAACAAATTAAAAATATAATAAAAAATATAAAATGAAATATGATATAAAATAAAAAAGG
>NW_016690238.1:28257-63791 GCF_001604755.1 Lepidothrix coronata | reverse complement strand
AGTACTAACCACTATACGATCACGGCGCGCTACCGGGGCTCTGGGCGGGCGGGGCGGCGCGGCGGCTCTTGGCGCTGTCGGCGGTGACGCGCGGCTGGGCCCGCCCCGGGCCTTCCCGCGGGGGCAGCGCCGGGGCCGCGTTCCGGGACCGCCCCGCGGGCGCCGGGAGAGCCCGTAAGGGGCCCGGAGCGGGATCCCCGCCCTGCGCCCGCCCCCGCGATCCCCGGCCCGGGCAGGCCCCCGTGCGCTGACGTCCTTCAGCCTCTCCCAGGCGCAGCCCCCGGTGTCGGCCCGGCTTCCACCTCAGCCGCGGCGTTCAGCCCCTCACCTTCACCCGCTGCCCTTGGCCCTGCTCCCTGCTCTGACTCTGACCCTGCTTCCAGCCTTCACCCTGACCCCCCCCAGCTCTTACCCGACCCTTCCCCTCATCCCACCCCTCATCTCCGCCTTTGCTGTGTCCCCAGGCAACCCCATTCCCCACCCATAACCCCACCTCTCGCCCCCCCGCGTGTTTCTCAGGGAGAAAGTTTCTCCCGATCACAGGATTAACGAACTACGGGGCACAAAGGGACGGCAGAGGAAGAGAGGGACTAAGGAAATGGTCCTTGTGCCCAAACAGCAGCAGGGATCAGTCTGTGCCGCGGCTCCTCGTTCCCCCTGCTCAAACACACATCAATAGTTAATGACTGTCCTCACCACTGCCGCTGCTTTCCTCACTGCTCCCGGTATTAAAGGCTCTTTTCATTTTGACAGATACACAAAGAATTCCAAATACTTGGGATCAAAAGGATTTCTTGACGGAAAATATTTTTAGAGCAATCGCAGCACTTCAAGGCGCTGGGATGGCCCGAATGATTCATCCCCTGGGAAGAGCCGGGCACAGAAAACTCGGCTGCCGCGTGTACCATGAGCTCATTGCTTGTCCTATGCATGCACCTCCCATGGGGAGGGTGGTGCAGAGAGAGGCAGGGGTCTTCTACAACTTTGCTGTGCAGGGGTATGCCCCTGCACCACATCCATCCTTGGGTATCTGCTGCAGCTGGCAAATCCTAAATCTAAAACTGCCTTCCTGAGGCTTGGGGTAAACCAGAGGAAGGCCCTGTGCACCTTGATTACTCTATGAAGTAATTGCTCCTGCCATCCTGAGCTCGTCTTGCTCATATCCAGCCCAAAAGAGCTCAGAGTGGTGGAGAAAGACAGAATAGTCTTTTGTGTCCTCCCTTTGTCTATGCCCATGTCATCCTGCCCTCAGCAGTTTGCTGGTGTGCACTGGTGGGCAGTGGTGTGCATGCTGGTCTCTCAGCAATGGTGGGAGCCTTTGCAGTGGGAGATGCTCTCCACATCGAATGTGGCTGACCAGGAGGTGGTGGAGGAGGGGCTCTTTGGTGTTTTGTCTGGATGATCTGGGTGTCCATGTGGTGCCCTCCTGCCCCAGTCTCACCCTTCTCCCTCCTTCATCTGCCTGCCAAGATCCCAGTCCATGCCTCCCATGGGGATGCAGGGATACTGCTGCTGCTCATCTGTGGCCAGCCCTGTCACTGTCTGTGGCCTCATGCTGGACCTAAAGTGGATGCAGTGACACTGGAAGGAGATACATGTGTCTCCTCCCATGTGCAGGGAGTTTGACACTGTCATCATCCCCTTGGCTGCACCTTGGAGAGAGATAAGACCACCAGACACCCACAGGACAGGTGTAGCTGAGCTGTAGAGGTGGGATCACTGCAACCTCCAAATCCCAGGGCATAAGCTTGTGAAGGGGGAAGGTCCTTGGGCTTTCCTCCATGCTGTCACAATGCCATGAACTGGCATTCCAGGATGAAGGGACAAGCCCAGCTCCATGCTGGCTCAGACAACTGCTGCGTTGGGTCAGAACAGCTGTGGTGGGACCCACGGGAGATGGTGGGACAATGTGATGTGCAGCCCCCTGGCAAGACATGCTGCCCATGGCTGGTGGGGACGCTGAACCCACAGCGATGCACTGGGGGATTCCTCGGTGGCTGGGAGGAGCCAGCTGGGCTCCTGCTTTGGCTGCTTGGCAGATGTTTCTGGAAGCAGGGAGATGACAGAATTACAATGACCTCAACTGCTGGAACAGGCATGACTGAGATAACACTGTAGCAACACAGGGGAGTCAGCCAAACACGGAAGGGAGAAGGGAGGTGCAGGTGGACACGGAGACAAAGTGTCCCGAGGGGCCTGGTAGGTGCAGAGGAGGAGAAGAAGGGATGAAGCTGCTGCCACTCACAGCTTCCTGACCACAAGCCTGGAAGAACTCCCTAAAAGAACTGGGATGTGACCACTCCTAAGGAAATTGTGCCAGATTGTCAGGGCCTCAACAGCCCTTTGCCATGTGGTTTTGTCTGGATGGTTCAAACCTGCCAGGATGTGTTCAGACAGCATGGAGGAAAAGGGATGAGCTTGTGGGAACATTGAAGGACCCATCTGTCTGCTGGGTGACCTGATCTTTTCAGGCTCTGCTCAGCATCCAGGCAGAATGGCTGCTCCAGGCAGGCTCCTCTGCTCTTCCCGCCCTGTTCTGTCCATCAGTGCCTTTTCTCTGAGCCCTCTGATGCCTGTGGGTTGCATTCAGTGGGATTTTAAAGGTGCCTGCAATGTCAAAACACTGGTGCAGCCAGGCAGAGAGTGCTGCTGGGCCCAGATGTGTCCACCCCATGGCACAAACATAAATCCTGTGGCTGGCACAGGGATGAGCAATTCATCACTACACTGCTGCCTCGGCTGCTCTGCCCCTCCAGCTGTTCCCTTGCTGGGGCAGCCCCTGGCCTCCTTTTCTGGTCTCAAGGAGGCAGATGGGAGGCAGAAGGATCCCCACCACCTTCTCTTTTTATCCTGAATCCCCAAAGCAGCCCCAGGAGCAGTGCTGATGCCAGGGAGGCAGGATGGATGCCTCTCTGCTGAGTCAGAGCTGGATGCTGGAGCAAGAGCAGGGAAATGTCCTGGGGATGGGATAATTTTGGAGGTGAAGGTTTAGGTGGGATTTGGGAGTGAAGGGCAGCACACCTGAACTGGGAGGCAATTGCAAGCAACCTGACCTCATCCTGTCCCCACCATCCACCTCCCCATCTTCTCCTAGGGCCACAAAGATGGTCTGAGGGCTGGAGCACAAGGGCACCTGCTATGTTGGAGGATTGAGAGAGCTGAGAACTGGCACAGTTTGCCTAGAGAAGCTATGGCTGCCCCACCCCTGGAAGTGTTCAAGGCCAGGTTGGAAGGGGCTTGGAGCAACCTGGTCTAGTGGAAAGTGTCCCTGCCCATGACGGGGGGTGGAATGAGATGAGCTTTGAGGTCTCTTCCAACCCAAACCATTCTGTGATTGTAGCTCATGAGACATGCACCAAGGACTGAAAGAGAAGGACTTGAGCATTTCTTGAGGTGAGTGTTCAGCTGTGATGCTCTCCAGAGGCTTTATGAGCTCACAACAGCACGAGATGGTCCCAGTTGTTCTAAAGCCTGAACCTCAGAGGACATTTTCCAGTCTGCCAGTAAGAAGATTGGAAGGGAAAGTAAACAGGCTATAACAGACTGATTTTCTGCTAGGTTATGTTTTGGGATTGCCTTGCCTGGCTCCAACGCTCAGAAATCAAAGAAAATAGTCACCAAAATGTATGAGCTGTCCAGGGGAACACAGAATCTGGAGCAACTTCTTGAGCAACTTCTTGAGCCCTTTCATTCTGTGGCCAGCACCCAGCTGAAGATGGGACATGACAAAAGTGTTGCAGGGGAGAACCAGCCACCCTGCAGCTCTAGATAAACATTTCTGTGTGTCCGTGTGTCCGTGTGTGCCCTGCCTCATTCCAGCTGCCAGGCCCAGCTCTGGCTCTGCCTTTGTCTGTGCACAGCAGGAGCCTTCTCCTGCCGCAGGGATTTACGGCCTTCACACAGCCACCTCTTAACCCAGCTTTGTGCTGCTGAGTGGGCAGAAAACAGGCAGCCACGCGCTGCCAGGCGGCCTGCCAGCCCTCACCTCTGCACCTCCTAAGCTCCTCTCCCAGTTCTCCTTCATTTTCTGCCTCTCAGCCCTTTCAGAGACACTGGGTTGGTGGCAAAAGCAATTGATCCTGTCTCCATAGGAGGAATGGCTGCTGTTTTGCTCTTGTCCACTGAGCCCATCTTCTTGATGGCTGATGACAGCCCTATTAAGAGATATAAGGAGATGCCAGGGGTGGTTCATACCCCACAGGCAATGTAAAGCCAGTGAGTCTGTCTGGAGAAGGACCCAGCTGTGTGAACACGGCCATTGCAGCTGGATTAATCAAACCTGCCATTAACACTTTCTCGGGGCACTCAGGTCCCCTGCCAGCCCCACAGCACAGGCCCCCATGAGCAGGTCGCTCTGATTGAGCTGCAAACGCTCCAGCTCCTTAGTTTTCTCAGCCTCAGATCGATGAGTGCAGGCGGCTCCAATCAATTCCACTTTACCACTTGCTATCGAGTTCAGATCTGTGCTCTCCCAGCTGGTCCTGCTTCCTTTGTTTGTTGAGAGGAGGAATTCAGGCATTTTATCCCACTTGGACACTGCTGTGCCCTTGCAGGGTCAAACCCCCTTGGTAGGAGCAAATAAAACCCCACGGAGGGCCAGCAATAAAGGGATTAAATTTGTGCTATGGTTGGAGCCCTGAGAGCATCTGCCTGGCTGGGCAGAGTGTGGAAGGGGGTGGCTGGATGAGGCCATGTGATTTGCATGATATAATAGAGCTGTTGCCACAGCATCTGTCATGAGGTTTTCCTGCCATGATCCTGGTTTTGCTGGGGAAATACTGAAGGCAGCTGCAGGGAGATGCTGTGTTCCCTTGTCTCCATGGGCACTGACTAGGGACAATTCAGCTCTCTGGGGCTTGAACCCACGCAAAATGATTTTGCAGTAAAAAAAATAACATCAAAGAGTTTACACGGTGACTGTTTGGAAATTTCCCTCAAACCTGGAATTTGTCAGCAAAAGAAGCATTTTTTATCCTCTGGGTGTCAGTCCTGAAGTAATTTTTCTCTAGTTTCTGTCACCCAGCTCTCTTGCTGGCCTGTCTCCGGGTTGCTGCGCCTGGATTTGTGGAAATGAAGCTCCCCACGGCTCTCCACACCTCGTTGAAGTGTTAATGAAATAACAGATCGCATCAGAGAGCAGTTGTGACATGCAGAGGGCTGTCGGTGCCGAGGGCAGAGTCAGGGACCGGGCTCGGCGTGGCTGAGGCGATGACCGATGGGTCTGGCTCTGAGCTGGCAGATGTCTTTCAGCGAGTTGTCACCTCTTCTTTTGGTCAATTAGCATGGCCTCCATTATACCATCAACTGCATAATGATTTTTTTTGACAGAAAGTTTGAGGAGCTGCAAAAAGTGTCTGCAGGAATTTGCTCCATTTGGTAAAAGCACATGCTTTGAGCGTATCCTGCCCAGGCTTTGACGGCCTCCTGGTGCAAATGTGTTGCAACACTTCCCATGGACACAATAAATACTCACAAGGCTCCTTGTGCCAGTCCTTGTATTTAGTATGTGTTTGTATTTATGGATTTTTTTTCTGTGGATTTGTCTGGTCTTGTTCCTAAACCACGTAGCATCTGCAGTGGCCCCCAGCAAGGAGAGCTGCTGTGCACTGTCTCCTCCTTGCATTATCCCTGATATTCCTGTCTCTCCCCAACTCCCCCAGCCATGCAGATCTGTCTTGTGACCCCAGCTGTCTCTTTTCCATGCCAAAGATCCTTGGCCCTTCACGTGCCCCATGTGCAGAGGCCTTGGATCATCCTGTCATCTTTCTTTGCACATTTTCCAGGTTCACTGTATCCTAGGGAAGGGGAACAAGGATCACACACAGGTTGGGACTGACCAGGGAACAGTGGCAACTCCAATGCCATCTCTCCTTTTTCCTCACCCTTCCTATCAGCTTGACGGAGAGTTTTGCAGTTTTGACCTCTGCTGAGTGCTGAGGGGACAGTTTCACAGACTGTCAGATCTCCTAGTCCCAGAGCCCATCACGTTAGACATGAGCCTGGGCTTGGTTTCCCCATGTGTGTCACTTCCCTGACCCTGGCTTTTGTCTCGTTTCATTGCCAAGTTGCTCAGCCTCTCAAAGTCCTCCTGCAATTCTTAGCATGCATCTGCAGTATCCAGATTAATTCAATATTATTGCAGATTTTGCCACTGACCTCATCTCATCAAAGGACCTGGGTGTGGAAATGCAGGAACCTCTCTCTGCTAGATCACCCTCAGGGGCCTGCTGGCTTTTTCCAAGAAAGCCACTAGCTTTTGAAAAAAGAAATTCGCTGCAAGAGAGCCGTGTCGACTCTTCCCCACTATGTCATATTTATCCATCTGTCCCCTAACGATGCCAGTTTCCTCCTTCGTGTGCCAGTTTTTGTTCATTTGCAGAGAACAGATGTGTCATTTATCAGTCTGGGACTCCCTGGCTGCCAGGAAGCATTTCTGGTGTCACAGTTGCCACCTTCCAGTCCTTGCGTCTCCTGCTGTACCCAGACCTTGAGGGAAGTTGGGGTCTCACCTGGCAGAGGTGACATCCTCCTGGTCCCTGCTGTGCTGCACAGTGGGGTGTATGTGGGGTGCTCCTGGGAAGGGAAGGAGCTGCAGTCACCAACAGACATTTCAAAGCTCCTGGGAATGGCTTTTATTTGAAGCTGTGGAAGACATACCTGGAGATTCAAGGAACTGTAGGCTTCCCTGGCAAGTCAGGGGAGATGCTGGCATCAGGGGAAGCAGCAAACCCAGTGCCTGACTCAAGTGACTCGCTGGCAAGTGTCAGATTCAGCCCCCACATTACCTGGGGGTGAGTCATCCGGGAGTGTGCAGGAGTAGAGACCTTCTCCTCTGAGTCACCGGAAGCTGCTGCCTGGGGGATGCTGGGCTGTGCCCACACCACCCGGGGTTAAACTGGAGGAGAAGGTTTACCAGGAGGATGTGGTATGAGCCCTCCTAAACCCAGGGAAGGTCCTGTCTCCTGTTCTTGGCCTGGCTGACAAACAGGGCTCCTGTCCCCAGCTGCAAGTGAGCACCAGAAGCACCAGGGTTCAGCCAAAGCAGCTCCCTGGGCCCAGGGGGACAGACGAGGGCTGAGGACACACACAGCTCTCTGCTGGGCTGGCAGGAGCCTGGAAGACATTGCCTGGCTTTTTCTTCCTGGTGCGTGCTCCGACCTGCCTGGATTTACCCAGGCAAGCAGCTACTGCTGCCTTTGGTGAGAGGAAGGGCCATGCTGTGAGAACCAGCCCAGAGATCTCAGCGAAGAGCTCCTGGACCCTTCAGAGGTGGAGCAGAGGGTGGGAGCAGAGCTCCCAGTGCAGAGGGCCACCCCTGTGTCCTTGCAGGCCACTGCAGAAGGCCTTCTGCCTCCCCTAGTCCAGTCCATCAGAGTGAGCCACAAATCACTCCTCTGCAGCCATGGATTGTTCTCTTCCCACCTGATGACTGTGTGTGAGCGGCTCCATCACTATCCTTCCCTCCTTGCTGGGGGCTCCGTGGGCTGTGGGCAGTGCCAGGGTTGCACATCCCACCTGGTGGGGCTTCCCACCACAGCTGTGCGAGAGAGCAGCTGAAATGTGGAGTCTGGCACACGAGTGGTGCAGTGTGTGCTCCCCGATCCTCTCCTGTCTGCCAGTCCTGCCCCTGTGCCCCGCCAGTCCCTACACCCGCGATGCTGTGACAGCCATCTGTCACAGTGAGCCGTGGTGACTCACAGGCAGAGAGGCATTGTGGTCACCCTTGCGGTATCGGGGGCAGTCTCTATCATGCAGGCATCAGACCTGAGGCCCAGTGTGCATCAGATATGGAGCGTGTAAACAGTTGGGATTGGAGCAGCATCAGCTGCAGCACGAGCTGCAGATGGAGCCTGGCTTTGATGGTGTGAATGCAGAAATCTGTCACTGCTCCTTCAAACCTGAACCACTGCGAGTGGAATGATGTCACCAGGGTCTCGTTGTGACTGTAGAAAAAATATGAGCAGCTCGTGCCTGTGCCAAGCCATGCGGGGCATAAGGAGCTCATTTGGACTCCTTCTGGAGATTCCTTAAAGGTCCCCAAGCACAAAGGAGGCTCCCGAGGGGGCTCCCACATCAGATGAGTTCTCATCACCTGATGCCCTGCTGCCTAGGTAGTTTTGTCCAGGGGAAACCAATATCCAAGGGAAGCTCAAATCTGAGGGCTCAGCTGGGACCAGGGATCTTGATGCCTCTCCTAGCTCTGCTGAAGCCTGAGGTGAGAAGGTGATGTCCCATGGGGCACAGATCAGAGAACAGGGCTGTCTTGGGCCAGTTTGGAAGAGAAACAGGCCCAGCAAATGGTGAGGAGGTGCTGGGTCCTTCATGAGCTCAGACCACAGGCCCTCATTGAATCCCAGCATGGCCTTGGCACAGCTGCCTCTCCAAGGAGGGAGGGATGTGAGGGATGTGCCAGGACCGGATGGGAAGGAAAAACCTCTGCAATTCCTCTGGTATGGTAGTATTTAAAAAAAACAAACACCACTACAAGCTTGATCCCTCCTCGGTTCTCTCTCTGGAGACACTGAGCGTGTGTTTTCCAGGCCTGAGGATTTAACAAGAGCCATCTCCGACAGATGTTGCTGAACATCCTCCTTGGTTACTGACAGAGGGTGGAAGTGCTCTCAATTTCTGTGCCATCAGCCCTGCATCCTGCTTCCTTCCAAATGCTGGACAGGCAGATTTATTGAGAATCTCTGTCTTTTCTGCATTTTAATAACAACCTCATCATCCCCATCTGCCAGGACTGAGGTCTGCTGCTAGACGTCAAACAATGCCTGGTGATCACTCTGTTTCTGGCAGATGCTTTTTTCCCCTCCTGATGCCTTTTGTGTTTTGCATTCCCTATGCTTTGAAATTTCCAGTGTGTGCTATGGCTGTCTTCTCCCTAGGGAGGAAACTCCCTTGGTGTCCATTTGGACCCAGGGGATCTGTCTGGGTTTCTTGGGCAGGAGTGTGCTTAATAACTCAGCAAACCTGGGACCTGGTGGGTTCCCTGGGCATGTGTTGGGCATGTGCTGGGCATGTGCCATGCCAGGCTGGCACAGGAGGCTCAGTTCCATGGCAGCCCCATCCCTGCTCTCCTCCTGCACAGGGCTGGAAGGAAGGAGGTCAGCACGAGAAGCTTCTGTCCCCAGCCATCCTCTCCTCCCAGCAGCAAGCACCCTGACAGCCACATCCCAACATCTGGCCCCACAGTGAGGCTGCAGCATGGCTCACAGTGTGAAGACATGTAGGAACACAGCGTGGCATCTATCCCTGCTCACTGGATGCCTCTGCATTGCTTTACCTCTGCAGAGGTCTCGCTCTTGGAGCATCCTACCTCTGGCCCCCTTCTCTCTTCATATCCTTCTGGGGATTCAGCCTGTGAGCAGGTCTGGGAGCAGGTTTTAGTGAATGGTGTATGTTTAGGAAGGGATGGAAGAATTTGGGGGTGTAGGTCAGAAGACAGGGCTGCACAGAGTGGCTGCTTGGGCTTGGGAGGGTACAACAGTCGGTCCTGGGTGGTGGGTGAGCAGGGTGGTGGTGGCTGGTGATGGCTGTGTGTGCAGGGGGAACAGTCAGAATGTGTGTCACCGTGCTGTTTGCCGCTGTGACCACGTCGGTCTTTGCTGCCATGCTCCAACACACTGCTCCAAATGCCCCGTTCCTGCTGCATCCCAGGGGTTGTCGTCCAGCCCACGTGCTGCAGATCAGCCTTGCATGGTCGCCCCGATGTCCATGCACATCCAGCCTGGGTTCAGCCTTCTGCCGAAGCACTTCCTTGCCTTGTCCCCGCTCACTCCTTCCTGCAGTGCCAGCCTGGTGGCTGTTTCAGTGACTCTCTGGAGCGATCTGCTCCGGGGGTCCTGCAAGGGGCTGGTCCCACCAACACCTCCCAGGCAGCGGGTTTGCACCGCGGAGTTGGACTCGATAAGCCTCGCAGGTCCCTTCCAGCTCAGGGCACATGTGATTCCACGAGGGACCCTCTGTCGCCTCTACCTCGCCGGCCGCCTCCCCGGTGTCCCTTCTCCCGGCGCCGGGGGATGCCCCGGGGTGTCTGGGGGCCAGCGCCGGGGCCGGATCGCGCCCGAGGCCGCGCTGAGAGAGCCGAGAGCGCGGGGGGCGGCCCGGAGCGGCGGGGAGGGCCGAGCCGGCGCGGGCCGGGCGCGGCGGAAGGCGGCGGGGAGCGGGGCGGGCCCCGGGGGAGGCGGGCCGGGGAGGCCGGGCCGCGTTCAGGGCCGCGCCGGTCCGTGCCGGGGGGAGCGGGCGCGGGGCCGCGGCGCGGGCGGGGCGGGGGAGGCCCCGCACCCGGCGCTCCGGCAGGTGGCACTGGCCGCCTCCCCCGGCCGCCTCCCCCGCGGCCCCCCCGGCCCCGCCGCCGCGCTCAGTCCGCCGGCGCCGATGCTGCTGAGCGGAGCGGCCGGCTCGGAGCGCGGCGGCGGCGGCGGCGGGGCGGGGGCCGGCGGGGCCCCGCAGTGCGTGGGCACCATGGCCCGCTGGCTCCGCGAGCACCTGGGCTTCCGCAGCGCCCGGCCCGCGCCCCCCGCGCCGCCCAAGCCCGACTACCGCGCCGGGCCGCCGCCGCAGCCGCCCCCGCCGCCCGGGGGCGCGGCCGAGCCGCTGGCCGCCGCCCAGCCCGACATCGTGGCGGCCTACCGGCTGCAGAAGGAGCGCGACTTCGAGGACCCCTACAGCGGCCCGCCACCCGCCGCCGCCGCCCCCGACGGGCCCCGCTACGTCTCGCCCAAGCACCGGCTCATCAAGGTGGAGGCGGTGGAGAAGGTGCCCGTCAGCCCCCCGCCGCCGCCGCTGGTGCCCGCCGCCCCCAGCTCACCCCCGGCCGGCCCCGAGCCGCCCGACGAGCCGCCGCAAGAGGTGAGTGACCGGGCATGGGCGCCCCGCCGCCCTCCCCGCGGTGTGCTGGCACGGGGGATGCCCTGGGTGACTCCGCCGTGAGGAGCCGAGCAGGACCCCCGGGGCAGGTGGAGCGCCCCGGTCACGGAGATGCCCTCGGTGGTCCTGCCAGACCCCTGGCACCCACAGTAAGGAGCAGAGTTAGGATCCTCGAGTACCAGAGGTGGTGGGGGGGGTCACGGCCAGGCTCCGCGGGGCTCCCGTGCCGGGTTTCCCCCCGTGGCCCGGCAGCATAGACATGCCGGGCACACGTCAGCGGGGACGGGGACGGGCCCGGGTCCTCCTGCGGCTCCCGCGGGAGGCAAGTGGGAGCCCCATCAGGAAGCGCGCTCGCCGAGGGGCGAGAGTGCGGAGTTGTCGGCCACCTTCGCCCTCCCCTCGTGCCGTTTCTTTGCAGCCAAGTGCTTGGTGCTCTACGGAGGTGAAGACCTTCCAGCCTGGAAAGGCCCCGAGCGGCACAGGACCGTCTGCGGTGGCCTCCGATGCTGGGGCCGATGCTCCTGGGCCTCCCAGCGCTCCGTGCCCGGCGGCGCGGGTCTCCCAGTGCCCCCGTGCCCGGGGTGCCCGTGCCAGCGGCGGCGGCCGAGCCCTCTGAGCTGCCGAGCTGCTTTGTCAGGGAGCCTCAGCGCCTCTTTGTCTGCCGCCTCTCCGCCGGCTGCTCCGGGGCGAGAGCAGAGCCTGGCGCTCCCGGCGCTGGCAAGGAGGCGAGAAACATCCCCGGTGAGAGGCAAGAGACTGGGAGAAGACCCCCGTGGGGAGGCGGGCTGTTAGTGGCACAAGGACCTGGTGGAGGATAAACCCTGCCGGGGCTGCGGCCGTTGGTGCCGAACCTCTCTGCCTTGGCGGAGCGGCTGATGCGGGGACTGCGCAAATAAAGGCAGGAGGGGTAATTAGTGCCCGCTAGCGCTGCCGCCTGCAAGACGGGGCTTGTCAGGCGAACTCGACGGGATTGCAGATCTGGCTGGCTGGCGGAGGGAATGGTGGATACAGTCAGTGATCCCATCCGTGGCCCTGGTGAAATGAGCACCAAGCAAAATCTGCTCGGGAGTGTTTTAAGCAGATAGAAAAACTTGTTGCTGGTGGATCTCTGGAAGTTGCTCGTGCTGACTGATTGCTTTTTTGAGGTTTCCAGAGGGGCCCAGCAGAGCCCCCCTTTTGAGCTGTGTAAACTGGTTGCAGTGGGCAGCAGAGGAGGGGGAGGCTCTGGCAGCAGGGACCTGAGGTGCCACTGTGGTGCTGTGGTTTGCTGACTTGGAATGGTTTTTCCTTTGGAACAGGCATTGCGGGATCAGAGGGAGCAGGAGCGGGTGGTTGTCATAGGAAGGACTCAGGCCGTGATATGCAAAGGGGTGAGCAGGAGCTGAGGGAAGCAGGGACTGCTGACAGGTACAGCCAGGCTGTTTGGGCATCTGAAGGCTGGGCAGAATCTGGAAAGTTTAGAGAAAACTCAGAAGCTGGGATACATTTGGGGAAACCCTGCTAACAGCGCTGGGCTGAAGAAGATCCTTGATCTTGTCCAAGATAGATGGTGATTAGATTACTGCTGATCTCCCTCGTGCCTCTCTGGGGAGGAGGTTTCCTGGTATGTGATGGACATCCAGGCAGAACTCCAGAGGCTGGGTGAAGCTGGAGCGCTGATAGTGCTCTCCATTAAAATAGCTCCAATGCAGCTCTCCATTAAAATAGTTCCCCTGGAGGAGCCAGGGAGCATCCACCACGTGGAGCATCTCTGTTGGGCTGATATGCCTGTGTCAGCTCCCATCTGCTGGCCTTGGTGCTGGGCTGAGTGGTGGGAGGGTTCCCCAGCTGCTCCAACCTCATGGTGGCTCTTCCTGGAGGTGGTGCAGGAGGATGGAGGTGCCTGCTGGAGAGTTACTGCTGCTTGTGACCCTTGCTTTTGGTGATTTCAAGGTGTTCTGGAGCAGGGAAGGGATGCTGGGGCTGGGCTGGAGCCTCTGCTGAGATGATGGTTGTGCAGGGGGATCAGTGCTCCCACGCCTAAGGAAGAGGCCGTGGGCACTGTTCCCTGCCTGCTGCAGGGACTGGGACTCCAGACCCACAGATGTGAGCCTTGGGTTGTGGTGAGGCTGGAGATGAATGAGAAGTATAATTCTGGGTACAGGCGAGGCTGCTGGAGCAGAGAGGGTTTTTGTTAATGGTGAAAATCACTCTAATAAAATGTGCAGTCCTGAGTGGGGATGATGAGGATGGACAGAAGTGGAAGGAGCAGCCACCATTTCCTGGTTCAGTGGTTTGGCTGAGGCCGTGTGGTTTGCAGAACGGGCACTGGGTTGAGTCTGGGGGCTGACCGTGTTCCCTGGGAGCCCTGTGCCTGCTATAGCTGGTGTGACCCTTCAGGAGAATGGAAGACAGGGCAGGAACATCTTGGCAGTGGCATCCTTCCTGCCTGGGCTGCACGATGCTTCACTGCTGTAGCATGAGCCGGCACATCTTTCCACCTTGTGTGGGATCTGCAGCATCTTGTGGGGACACGTTAGAGTGAGCTCTGCAATGGCTCCTACTGCTCTCCAAACCCTACTGGGCATGGTGGGGACCAGCACAGATCCTTCTCCATCTGCTTGGTCTGCCAGGCCCTTCCCCACAGAGTGGACAGCGGACTGGCCCTGTGTGGTTCACCTGAGCCAGGTGGATGCCCTGAAGGTGTCTTCTCTGCCTGTTTGGATTAGGCACAAGGAGCACTGGGGTGCTGTGGGGAAAGATGTGAGGAGGGACCTTCTTGCATGTGGACACCTGAACCTGGGGCACAGTGTGCTTGAGGATGGTGTTGAGGATCTGCCTGGGGACATCTCTGTCCTGTGCCCGCCAGGACCGGTTGCTGCCGTTCTTGCTGTGAGCGCAGGGTCAGTGCCGCAGGGTGTGGGAACGGCCGGCCAGGAAGCTCCTGGGCGTGTGTCTTTCCTGTGAGAGCCTCCTTGAACTGAGTCATCTTACACGATGCCGTGCTGTCCACCCCCTGCTCCCTCCTCCCGTGCCACGAGTGCAGCCGTGGGCTCCCTGCCTGGCCCAACCGTGCTCCGTGGGCTGCGGACCAGACCCTTCTTGGAGATAGTGCTCTGTTTACTTTTGGGTTTGGCTTCAGCACCTACCGAAAGCCAAGCTGCCAGATGTGTAAAACTGGGGGAATTTTGCACCTGACAGAATGAACTGAATTTGGTTAAACCCAGCAATCTCCTGAGGGGACCCCAAACACGCTTTATGTCCAGGACAAGAAACTTGTTTTTAAAGTGAAGGATCTCCCAGGATACTCTCTGGGAACCTCTTTATAGAGTGGAGCATCTTGTGGGGGCAGGTAGAATGTTTCTAGGCAAGATGGGGTGAAGAGCCCCAGCTCTGCCCTGGGATCTCGGTGTCTGAACTGTGAATGCTCTTGGAGAGCTGTGGTCTGTTGCCTTGACTGGTGGGCAGCGTTTTTACTGCAGCCATTTGTCAGAGCCCAGTGATGATCTGGTTCTTCACCTTAATTTTCCTTTGATTTTCTTTTTTTTTCTTACTGTTGGCATAAATAATAGAGTGAGACTAGCCTCAGAACTGCAGCAGGGATCTGGATGTGCATTGCCATGGCAGATAGCACTCTGGGCAGATAACACTATATGGCAGATAACACATGGTTTGAAAAACACTCCTATGCTCAAGCAGGACGTGTGTCCAGATGCCAGCAGTGCCCAGCTGCTCCCTGAAGGACTAGTCTGCACCAAGAGCTGCCCTGGGGTGGTGGCTTTGCAGTCGGGCTTTTGCTTTGCACCCAAATTATTTCCAATCTTGCAGAGCTTGTGCTGTGTATGAGCAGGCGATGCCTCCGTACCCAGGCGCTAGGATCAGCAGGTGGTCAGCAGCATCCTCTGTGACATGGAGCACGAGCAAAGCATGGAAATGCCTGGCCTTTGACCGAAGTGGAGGAGCCTGGAGCACCCTGGGAGCTGCCCTGCCAGCAGCTGTGGCCTTCTGCACTGGGGAGCAGCTGTGTGTCCTATGGCTGCTGCTGAGAGCCGTGCATGCTTAGGAAATGTCAGAGATGCAGTTTCCTGGGCAACCCTAATTCGGCTCCACGTGCAAGGGGATTAGGATGCACCCAGCAATGGTGTGATCCCTGCTGTTTGCCCCGTTCCTGGCACTGGCTGGAGCCTCCAACCCCTCAGCCTTGGGGCTCATGGTAGCAGTTCTCCCGTGCTTGCTTGTGCATACCGAGGTTGTGATGCTCCTGGAGACAGGAATTGCCTCCTCACCTTTTCTGTGGCTTTTTGCTGTAATATCTGACCATTTAAAAAACAGGTGAGTTTATGTTCTCAGCATGCTACAGTTGGGAGACCTCACTCCTATGAAGCGGCATCCTTGAGGCAGTGAGCCATTTGCTCTGGGTCCAACCTAAGCCCAGCAAACCACATCCTCTGCCCGCAGAGCCTGTGTAGTCTCCCTGAGTGCCTCTGCACCCCTCTGTGAGCAAAATATCCAGTTTTAGGGGTCTTGACAGAGACCTGTTAGGATTCTCTACCATCTTCTGCTTTCTAGACCTGGAGGCATCTGAGTGGGGGCCACTCTGTGAGCTAGCTGAAGCTTATGTGTTTCTCTTCTGAGAAACCAGTCCCAAATGCTGAAGGAATATGCTTGGAAATAAGGTTGGGCTTGATGATCTTGGAGGACTTTTCCAACCTTAATGATTCTCTGACAGAGCAACTACTGCAAGCAGGGGAGCCTCTCAGGCTTGTCTTGCCTGAAGCTGCTCTGTGTGTATGGGGCAGAGAGAGGGTCCAGGACTGGCACCGGCAGCCAGCCAGGTCTAGCAAAATGCATCTAGAAACACGGGGTTCATGGCAGGTTTGAATATGGGCAGGTTGGGCTTGGGGCTGGAGGAATGGACAGCTAACCCCTTTTTGAGCCCAGAAGGGTCAACAGATTGCATTTCACAGCCCCCAGCATGCTCGAAGCCATGAGAGCTCTCTGCAAAGGGTGAGTGTTGGGCATGGTCCTGCCTGTTTGCCCGCCTTGCCTATTGAGCCATTTTAGGGGATTTGTGTATGTAAGGAGGCTGGGGCTCGCTACATGAGCTCATTTGACACAAGCATCTGTGTGAAGGTACTGTCACTGGCACTGGACTGTGCTCCACAGATGTGGTGCAGCGAGAACCTCTTTGCAGCTTCCAAGGTGTGGGAGCAGCCCATGGGATCTCCCAGGTGTTTGGAGCAGCACTGCTGATCTGCCCTTGGGATCTCACGGGCAGCAGGTGGGAAGCAGGTCCTGGTGACCAAGCAGCTGCAAAAGTCACCAACAGCTTGCATTTCCCTGGGGGGTTTTGCCCCGGTGGTGGCAAGCAAAGGGCTGCAGCCCCCTGGGCTTGGTGTTGCCCCTTGGTGTCCCTGGTGCTTGGCAGGACCTGAGTGATGCCACGTCGTCCCTTGGATGATGAAGGTGAGAGCAGATTGCAAAACCAGGGGCCTCGCTGGCACCAGGCTGTGGCTTGGGTAGAGCTGGTGCCCCTAGCAGCTGTCTGTCCTGCTGCTGCCTTGCCAAGGGGTGAGAGCATCTGCTGTCCCCCCTTTCTGCTTGCCCAGGGTGGCTGTGAGCCCTGTGGCTGGCGGGGTGTGCTCTGGGGATGATCTGCTTGCTTGTGCCCTGGTATGGAGGGACCAGACTTGGAGGGCTGACTCAGGTCCCCACTGCATTGGCTGCCCAGGGAGCCGGGATGTATATGGAGGAGGTGGTGAGCCGGGCACGGAGAACCATGTTCCTCCTATAGCTCATAGGGATGTGAAGGCTCGGGGCTGCATGGAGGTGTTTACAGCTCCAGTTCCTGTTCCCTTTTCCTGCTGGGTTTTGCTGCTACAGGCTATTGTTGGGCGTTTTGCACAGGAAGGAGGGAGAAGTGTTTTGTTTTAAGCCGATTATTGGAGCTGCAGAGGAATGTGTGAGCAGCCTTGATCTCCAAGGCTGTCCAGGAGCAGGGGCAGCGTGGCAGTGAGGATGGAGCCTGGCACCAAGTGGTAATCCCACCAGTTGCCAGGCCAGTTTGGGACATTTGGTTGTTACTGTGGGACATCTGCATAGCCTGTGTTGTGGTAACAAACCCCCCCCTGCAAGCTGGGGGTTTGTGTCTGGTTGGACAAGGTGCTTGGGTGCACTTGGATGCTGTTGGAAGTATTGCCTGGCCCCATCTTGGGAGCAGGCTTTGGGGCTGGAGGTGGGATGTACAGCTCCAGGCTTCTTGTGGACTGCAGCATCATGTGATGGGGTGCCCTCGCCGGCAAGCTACTGAGATACTGGAGCAGACATGTGGCTCCAGTGCTGGAAGGGAATGAGCTGTGGGACGTGCTGCATATCCTACTGCAGGATTGTCTCCTTTTCACTAGAAAGTGCAGACCGTGGGAATTTTGTGCCATCCCTGTGATATGGCACTTGAGAGGCTCCTGGTCCTGCTTTCCAGAGGAAAGCCCTGTCTTGTGTTATTTGGGGCGCATCCGGGGATGCTGCAGGGGCCTGGGAAGGAGCGGAGAGGAAGCTATAAGCTGTTCTCAGCCCTTTTGTCAGAAAACCTCTTCAAACATGCCCACAGGAGTCCTGGAAAACAACCAGTGAGTTCCCAGTCGTGCCAGTGCCAGCTGACACCCCTATTCTGGGATCTGTGCCCCTGCTCCACCTTGGGAGAGGAAACGTGGCTGTGTACAGGTAGAGATCTGTGTGCTGTGGGGGTATGGCCCTGCCGGCAGCCCTGTGCCACACCGGGACCCAGCCGGGTGTCTGCGTGGGCACTGCGAGTGCTGAGCCCCATCGTGAGGGAGGGGGCCAGGCCGCCTTCTGCTCTGCTTGGCTCCATCCCAGCTTTTGGGACAAAGGCTGGAGCGTTTCCATGGCCGAGTGCTGGTGCCTGGAAAGCTGTCAGCTGCCAGCCAGCACCTGCTCTGGGGGCTGCCATGATGCAGGTTTGGGCTCCCGGCAGCCACTCTGGCTGCTGCTAGCAGAGCTCATGGTGAGCTCCCTGCACCCCCCAGAAAAGGCAGGGACTACCCTAACCTTTCTCCTACCCTTCCCCTCTTCCAGCTGGCTGTCCTGGAGGACTACGCAGATCCCTTCGATGCGGCGCAGGTGGCAGGTAGCCAGACAGGGCTGGAGAAGGTGACTGAGAATGATGGATATATGGAGCCATATGAAGCCCAGAAGATGATGGCTGGTAAGGTGGAAGGCTCCATGCAAAGGCCGCTCTTTGCACCTCTCTTTGGTCGTGCAAACTCCCTCAGTTTAGTTGTCACTGTACTCTGTTCCTTGCAGCCTGTGACAGCACCAGGTCCCCCAGATAAGGCAAACCTGGGTGATTGCTGTGATGGGGAACAGCTACTTTGTAGGCAGATTTTCCCAGCTTTATCCATGTGCATTGGGTTTGGCAGAGCCAGAGCACTCAAAGGCTGCCTGGGCCATACAGGCACATCTCTCCCTGCGATGCTGCCCCCTGAGACCCCACTTGCCAGGCTGAGCCAGGAGGGACCTGACATTCCATGCATCTGGCTTAAAACTAAGATGGATATGGGAGCTATTTAATTCTGTTAGGACTGGGCCAGAGCATGCTGTGTCTGCCGCAGCAGCAGGGTCCCCAGTGGGCCTGTTTGGGGCTGGGAAGGCAGTGAGGTGGGAGTGTGTGCTCCTGAAGGCAGCGCTCAGGATCACCATGCTGGCTCGTGCGCTCTAGGCTCTGCTCAGGCACAGGCTCTGGCTCTGCTTTGCAGTTCTGTGGTTTTCCTGGAGCAAGTGGTTTCTGGAAAGCTCATGTGGCTTTTTGGAGCAGACCATTGTATTTCTTGGAAAAATCAGCAAGCAGTGGAAAGGCTGCTTGTGCCTGTGGAAGAGACTTTGTTTTGCATGAGGGAAGGGCGTTTTATTAAACCAGCCACACTCCCCTGGGTGTCCAGGGGAGAAACCCAACCTAGCTGCTTGCAGGAAATCAGGCTCAGGGATGCTCTGTCCCCATGGATCCTGCTTTGCAGGGCTGCCCATGAGTTAGAATGATGATGTACTATGGAGATCTTAGTGCTGTGAACTGCTCAGGCCCTGGCTGCCCAGCAGCTCCCCTGCTTTTGGCAGGTGCTTGCTGAAGGTTTGGGGGGGGTCTCGTCTATCACTGACACTCCCTATCCCATTTCACCTCTGGGTGACATTGAGCCCTGTCATTTAGCTGGGCTTCAGGGACTGTGGCCAGGCTGTGTTGAACAGAAAGCTCATAGTCTTTTCCCTCTTCTACTGCCAGAGATCCGCCAGAAGGGCTTACGGGAGGCTCCTGCCCGGCCGCTGCACCTCTACGACACTCCCTACGAGCCTGTGCTGGACATGGACAGTGAGCGCCCGGCCTGCCCCAGGCCCAGGGAGTCCCGGCTGCCCGAGGACGACGAGCGGCCACCAGAGGAGTACGACCAGCCCTGGGAGTGGAAGAAGGAGCGGATCTCCAAAGCCTTCGCAGGTGAGTGATGGGAGCAGCCATAAAGCAACCAGCACTTTTTGTGAAGCTGGATTCTTGGGGCTCCTTCATCTTCTGGGGATCAGTAGTGTTGGCATCTGCATTTCTGTGGCCCAGAGAGTGCTTGTGCACTTGCAGAAGCTGTTTCTCTGAGCAGGGAGCCAGGCTGGGCAGTGATGGATAGGACTGCCTTGGCTCCCTTTGCCTCTTCCCTGCCCTGACTGATCACAGCCTCTGGTGCAAGTTAACACCCCCAACCTTGGATTGCAGGGGAGAGGCTCGGCCCTGGGCTCAAGCAGATCCCTCCTTCCTGGGAGCAGGAGGATCCCCAAGGAGCCTTCGGCCAGGCTTTGTCCAGCCTCCCTGACCTATTTATCCGTGCTGTGGGATCGATTGTGTTTGTGTTTGGTAATGAGGAAATCCATGCTGTGCATTAGCGCTGGCTCCTCCACCGGTGCTGGCTAATTGCCACACTCTTATCTAGGATGCATTTTAATTGCAGCATTGTGTGTCTGCTGCAGCTGGCGTGCAGGGCGCTTGGACTGGCAGTGCTGTGTGGAGATGCTGGCAGAGAGAGATGTGGAGATTTGGGCTCGAGGAGTGGTTCACCTTTTGGGTTTGAGCACTGCAAGCTGGAGATGTGTGTTCTGGGTTCAATGGCACAGTGTCTACTTGTTCCTGGGGTCACTGTGCCAAGGATTCGGCTTGTTGGGCTCCATCACGGAACATGGTGCCCTGCTGGGCTGGGTTTGTGCTGAGGTGTCTATGCTCTAGATCTGGCCAGATGAGCCACCTTGCTCCATGTCCCTGGGTGGAAGTGGTGTGTTCTCAGGTGTGGCTCACATGTGGATGCACATGAGCACTGCCCAGGGTGCTTCAGGCCTTGCTCTGAGTCCGGAGGGAATCAGGTTGCCATGCCCTAGGCCATGTTGGGACCTGCTGCCTGTTTTTTCCTGAAGCCACAGCAGGTCCTGCTGTGTCTTGGAGGATATTTTTCCCCTCCTGTGATGCCAAAATCTCTCTGCTGACCCATTCCCCCTTTGGGGGGACCCCTGGGACCCCTGCTGATGGACATTTGGTACTGGAACAAGACTGCAACCTGCCTGGCAGGGAAACGTGGATCCTGTGGGTGGCTGGGAAGCCCCCAGGGCAAGATGAATGCATGGGCAGGACAGATGGCAATGGGATGTTTGGCCAAGGTCCCTCCGAGGGACATGTATGTGTAACGGGGTGATCACAGCCTCCCCCATGCCCCAGAGAGGATTGGCTGGAAAAGCTGATGGAGGAACAGGGTCTCTCCATCAGGAATGTGCCCTGCCTCAGGCCTGTTCCTACTTGGTGCTGTGAAGGGGATGAGATGACCAAGCTGACATGAGGCTCCTGGGAATTTAGTCCTCAGGTCTTTCCCCCCAAAACTGCTCTTCTCCATGGGCCCTCTGGTGTTGCTGATGGTTTTTTCTAAGCCCTTTCTTTCTCTCTTTCTCTTTCTCTTTTCTCTCTCTTTCCCACACCCCCGCCCCCTCCTGCCCCCAATCCAGTTGAAATCAAGGTCATTAAAGACCTGCCATGGCCCCCGCCGGTGGGACAGCTGGACAGCGGTGAAAGCCCCCCGGACGGCGAGGCCGGTGCCCCCGTCCCTCCGCAGCACGGCCAGCACAGCTATGAAGACGCCAATGGTGGGTCTTGCGTGACAGGGGGGTGTCCGGGGGGGCTGCGCCGGCACTCGCTGTGACCCTGCCTCGCTGCCACGCCTCAGGGCTTGCCCAGGGCACTGCCAGACACCCACCCTCCTCCTCTGCCCTCCCCCAGCCCCTCCTGGCCCCTTCAGTTGTCCTGTACTGGACACCAGACATTTGTCCTCGCCTCTCCTGCACCTTCTCCAGCTTTACTGTGCCTCTTTGCTTGCGGCAGGAGATTATTTGGTGGCAGAGTTAGTACTGTCTCTTTTGTTCTCCCCTCTTTGCCTCCAAATTCCCAATGTTTGATGGCTGCCTTTATGGTTGTCTCGACAACTGTTCTGAGCATTTAGCTGATGTTTTCTTGCAACTCATAATGCCCAGGTCCCTTACAGGTGTGCTAGCAGCTAATTCAGGTCCCAGCGCGCTGAATTTGGGGCTGTTTTTTTCCCTCTTCATCATTTAGCGCTGCTCTGTTTCCTCTGCTGTTTTATTACCTTGCTGCTCAGTGGCAGGAGGTCCCTCTGGATTCTCCGCTCTCGCTTTTGCTATCCTGAGCAGCCAAATCTCCCAGGTACACTTTGTCATCTCAGGTTTGCCTTGTTGTGAAGGCTTTTTTGTGTGTGCCGAGCACAGAGCCCCTAGGCAAATCCCCCTTGGACACTGCCGGCAGTCTCGCTTATGAAAGCCAAATATTGCTGCTTGTCTTTTAACCCTTTATTAATATTTTAAGGACCTCGCTCTTATGCTGTGGTAGATTAGGATTTTGCCAAGAGCATTAGGTGGGGGCAGTGTGCTGAAAGGCACGACGGGGTTGTTACCGGGGGGAGCTGGGGCACGAGGCGTGCCGTTCCTCTGCAGCAGCAGCGTGCCGTGCCTGCCCATGCGTCACTAACGCTGTCCTGGTGGGCACTGCGACGTGCCAGGTGCGGATGGCTGATTTCCTTATCTGCAGTTACCCAGATCTCTGCAGAGCTTTGTAGAATAAAACCAGTGTGGCTTTTGCTGCCTCCCAGGTGGGTTTGAGCATGAGGCTGCAGGTGACAGCTGATTTTGCTGCTGATAGCAGGGACACTCCAGAGCGAAGTGACTGCTCTGCCAGGGCTGTGTTGGGTATTTCCCTAATCCATAGGGATGCTGCAGGCTGAGATCAGTCCTGAACAAGAAAGGTCTTGGCAGGTGGGAACTTCCTGATTCTCTTCCTGCAATGAATGCAGGTGTCAAGAAAAATTAATCTCTTTGCTATGCAGCCTCTTCTCTTCCCCTATCATTTATTATCCCCACAGTCGCTCTGATGTGCATCTTGCTCCTGATGAACACATCAGTTTGTCGTTTTTCCTGAGTTTAGCAACACAGAGTCTCTTTTTTTTCCCCCTGACTTGCCTTGCTTTGTTGTGTTAAGTTTATCTTGCCAGAGTTTTGTCTCATTTTCTACTTCCCCTGTCTGGGGGTGACTTGAACGTCTTGAAGGATGTCTTCTTCCTCCTAAGGGCTTGTTTTTAATATCCTGTTTAATCATGCACATGCTTCTGCCTCCCTCTGACAGGTGCAATGCATTTCTTCTGAGCCTGTAACGCAATGACTTTGTGCCGCCAGCAAACACTTGGGCTGTTTGATTGTCTGACTTTTTAACGATTGCCCCAATTTTTTAAGGTGATGAGTTGAAACTGAAGCCAGGGTGTGATGTACGAGGGTGAATGTGGCCTGTGAAAAGCCAGAGCACTGCAGAGGCAGTGCTTGTCAAGGCTTAATGCTGGGCACCACCTCCTCCCTGAGCTGCTGCTCAGGGGGGTTTAAGCCGTGCTAAGCTGCAGAGGATTTTGACTGGGTTTGCTTTTGGCTGCCTTCCCCTCCTCGCAGAGCTGGGGGGTGGAGTCCTGCTCACCTGCGTGGGGCCCAAACAGCCACCTTAGAAGATGCCCTGCTAGAGAGGAAAACATCCCTCTTGGGGTATTTTTTGCCTCTCCCTCCAGCAGCCAGGAAGCATGGCAAGGAGGGAAGTTGTCCAGCCTGGGACATCCCAGTTGTCCTGGGAGCTGCAGCTCCTGGTCTCGGCCACCTGCAGTGTGACTGTGCTGCTACAGCATCAGCCCCCCGCAGCCCCACACCGAGGCAGCTCTGCCCGATCGATAAGTAATTTGTGCGAGGGGGCTGGTGGTGCCGGGGAGCAATAATGAACTCTCGTGAGGAGGGAGAAACAATATTGTTAATGCTGAAATCATCCTGTGTGGAAATAACAGGCAGCGGGAGGCTGGTCCCCAGGGCACGGCTCGGTCAGTCCCTTGTGCTTGCTGGCACTGGTGCGCAGGGGCCGTGGCTGGGCTGGTGCCAGGCAGATGGCTGCATCAGGGAGGTACCTGCAGTCAAAATATCCCCTTCCCACCTCAAGGAATTGTTTTCTCACCCCAGTTTTACTTGTGCCAGCAGAAACATGTCCATCGGTTCCAAACCGACTGCTCCCTTTAGCTCCATCTATCCCCTCTCTTTTTTTTTATTTTAATTTTTCCCCCCAAGATTGGGGAGCCTCTCCTTGCTGCATCTCACTTAATTCTGTGCCGCAGCTGCTGAATCTATGGTTGCATTAGCAAAACCTCCTGAGCTTTTGAAACCTCTGTGGAAATATTTTTCCATGGGCTCAGACCCTGGCCCCAGGCTTGGTGTGGTGGGCACCCAGCCTGGGCACTGCAGTGAGTAACAGCCCAAGAGCTGCCCTTCCCTTGCTTAGAACAAGTGGATGGGGCAGCATGAGGGAATCCAGTGTGATGTAAAGTGTCTCTGGCTCTTCCCACAGGGGGAAAGCTGGGACCCGGCCTGTCTGCCTGTTCCTGCCCCAGCTGTGACACGGGTCTGTCTTGCAGGTCCCTCGGAGGGGCTGGGCTACGGCCGCACCTCGCCCTGCAGGGAGGAGAAGGCCAGGGCTGCCCTCAGACACGGCCCCAGCAGCCTCAAGAGCACGAAGACGCTGATGGCTGAGCCCGGCCCCTTTGTCGGGGAGAGGATTGACCCTGCCCTACCCCTGGAGAGCCAGTGGTGAGTCCTGCCTGCCCCAAGTGGCTGCCCGACCCCTCCACCTGCCTCATGGATCCCTGTGGATCCATGACGAGCCCCTGGGGAGACCTGCTTCTTCCTTTCGTCCCCGGCCCCACATTTCTGCCCTGTTTGTCCCTGCCCCTTGTCCCCCAACCCCGGTGGTGCCCCCCCATCCCGCTCTGTCCCCGGGGTGCTGGCATTGCTGCTTTCCCAGGGCAGAGCCCTTCCTAGGGTGTCTGCTCTGTGCCTGGCACAGCTGATCCCTCTCCCCGCTCCAGCTGGTACCACGGGGCCATCAGCCGGACGGACGCGGAGACGCTGCTGAGGCTGTGCAAGGAGGCCAGTTACCTGGTGCGCAACAGCGAGACCAGCAAGAACGACTTCTCCCTCTCCTTGAAGTGAGTGAGCAGGGGCTGGGGGGTCGTGGACCCACAGCAGGGGTGACCCGGTGCTGTGGGTGGGTGCCCCAAGTAAACTTGTGCTCATGCCGACTGAGTAACTCTCGACCACAAGTGGTCAGAAAGGGGTGGAACATGAAGTCCAGACTTTTCTGTGGTGTGGCACAGGCTTCTGTTTTGGTGTCTGGCAAAAGCATCTCTTGGGAAGGCTTGGAGATGTGGAGGCCCGCTGCTCTTCCTTGGCAGTGCTAGTAATCCTTCAGATGGATCAAATGATCTGCCTCACTGCTCACTTAAATGTGTCTGGTTACCACTTTCAGCTCTGCCTTCTTGTTCCCCCTTTTTTTGTAGTTTAGTTTCATGGGAAAAGAGAGTTCATGTGATCCTGCTGTAGATGGAAATGTGGGTACCCATCCCTGCCACCCCAGCCCACAGATTCATTGAAGCCATTGCTCAGCCTCATTGTAGAGAAGGGGGTTTTCCCTGCTCTGGTTTGCCAGCAGGGACACCTCATCCCCACAGCATGGCTTGGCTTCTGCTTGGGGTTTTTGGGGGGTTCTTCACATCCTCCCCAAGTTTTCCAGATTCCCTGAATGCCAAAATTGCATGAAGCATTGCTGCAGCTCCTCATCCAGCTCTTTCCTGGCTCCTGGGGCAGCGCAAACCCATGAAATCAAAGCTGTTACTGTCTGAAGATGATGATGGATGAGCAAATACCTTCTTGCCCTTCTGCTGGACAGCCATATTAGCTCTGTTCTGCCAGATGGGAAACAAGTATTTATGGAGCACTTCAGCCATCTCTGCCCAACAAGAGGCCTCGAATCCCTGTGCTTTTCTCAATATACTTTGAGTTTCCCCAGTGGTCTCTCTTACCTGCATTGTTCCCCAGGGGTTTTGGCCTCCCTGTTTATTTCCCACTGGCACAACTGTGAATTAGATTGCTCTGTCTCTCTCCATGTTTTTTTGTTTCACGCTTTTTGCTGCCTTTCACACCGAAACAGGGCAGAAGTTCCACTGAAAGTATTCTTTCTTCCTTCTGCACTTGGAGCTTTCAGATTAGCCAACAACCCTTTCCAGAAAAGTTCCCTCCTTTCTTTTTTTTTATGTCAGAATTTTTACTGATGTTTTAATTTTGAGCCATTTTGGAGCAACAGCTTCTTCTGGTTGATGAGCTGTATTTGAGGCTGCGAGAGGTGTCACCATCACCTTGTGAGTGGCATTAGCCAGCACGTGTGTTGGAGAGCCTGGGAGGTGATATTCCATCACCAAAGGTGGCTTTCCATCACCTCTCCACAGGCCAGTCACCCATTTCTTGGTGGTTTTTCGCTTACTTCTTGCCACCCATCCTTAGCCTTGTGGCAAAATGCTCCTCTCAGGTGGCTAGGATGTGGCTGTGCAGCAGTGTGCCACCTCCCCAGGGGACACTGCAGCCCATCCAGGAGCTACTTGGGCATTGCCTGTCCTTGCCCACAGCCTCGGGAGCAGAATTTTTACTCCACTGCCTTTCTCTGTAGAGTCTGTTCAAGGAAAATCCCCTGGGATGTTTTTTATGTAGCTGTAAGCTGGCTGTCTGCAGCTCTATTATTTTTTTTTCAACTTTTCTTTTTTTTTCCTTGAGTAAGGAGGCACAGCTGAGGAGATGGTCTGAAAAGAGCTCCTGATGCTGACCTGAAGCTCTTTTGTGCTGATTTAAAGAAAAATATGCACAAGAGAGAGCAGCAGGAGCAGGTCAGGCAGCCAGAAGGACTTAACCCTGCTGTGACAGTCTTGGCTGGTTCAGGCTAGGCAGCCCCACGCTGCCTGTCATGGACAGGGTTATGTCATTGCCTCAGATGCTTGGAGGATGATTCCCCCCTGGCTTGTGCCTCCCTGAGAATGGCTGAGGCCACGCTGCAAAGGTGGGGTCGTTCCTCATGTCTCCAAGGTGCTCGGCAGGAGCAGCACTTGCCCCTTGCCCTGTCTGCTGGGGTTTGCAGAGTGTTCCCTCACGCTTCTCTCCAGGGGTGTGCTTTCCACATCCCTGAGCTCATGACAAAGACCTGTGGAGCGATTTGGGCAAAACACAACCGACATCACCTCTCCGTGGTCCGTGTGGCAGTGCTCTGGCTGGGGACACAGGATGTGGCCAGGCTATCACTTTTCCTTGGCCCCTGATGGGGGGCTGTGGCTGTCCCCTCTGCCATCCCCTGGGACAGCTGGCTCCTTGCTTCTGTCTCTAAATGGATTGCAAACCCATCCTGCTAATGCAGCCAGGCTGTCCATTACGGCCCGTCTCCAGTCGGGGGGATGGGGCCGGGCTGTGCAGTGCTGGAAGCAGCTCAGCATCGCTGATGAGGCCCTGTCTGCTTTTAAGTCATCAATATTTTGCTGTAATGTGCATTCCAGACGCTGCAGACAGGCTGTGGCTCTCCTCGGAGACGCAAATTAATAGCAACAGGGCCATTAGCCCATCACTTGGAATCAGTGTTCATGGCAGGATCTGCCTGCACAGCCTGGTGTGGCTCGGTGCCCGTGCTGTGCCGGGAAATGGCCTCGCTACGCTGAGCGGGTTTTATGGAGCCTGCAGCAGTGGTGTGGGGAGGGGGAGCAAGGAGAAAATCCTTCGGCTGCTGGCCGAAGGAGAAAATCCTGGTTTGCCACGGTGAGGCTGGAGATCTGTGAGCTGAAGGGGTCCTGTGTGAGCCAGGGCAGTTGCAAAAGGGACTTTTCCACATGTAAAGGGTGAAAGCTGCTACCTCTGTGTCAGCCTGCAGTGAGAGCTGCTGTTGGTCCTGCCCAGGTGATGCCCTCAGTTATCTGCCCACACACACCTACCCCAGCCTTGGCACCGTCCTTGCCCCCACATGGATCCCACACACCCCACTGCATGGGGACAGGAGCCAGCAGTGTCCCCCTCAGCTGCAGGGGCAGGCTGCCTGTCTCAGGTAAGGGGGTCAGGAGCTGAGGGGAGGCTTGGGACAGCTGTACCCCCTAACCCTACCTTGATCTGCCCTTGCAGGAGCAGCCAGGGTTTCATGCACATGAAACTGTCCCGGACCCAGGAGAACAAGTACGTGCTGGGTCAGCACAGCCCGCCCTTCGACAGCGTGCCGGAGATCATCCATCACTACGCCAGCCGCAAGCTGCCCATCAAGGGGGCCGAGCACATGTCCTTGCTTTACCCGGTGGCAATCCGTACCCTATAGTACTCACCCCCCACGAGCCAGGCTCGAGGCCGGGTGTACCCAAAACCAGCCCATGCGCAGGGCCGAGCGCTGCCATGCCGAGGATGGGCTCCGGACCGTCAGCCCACGAGCAGCTCGCTGGGCACGGCCGGTGCCGTTGGGGGATTGCTGCAGCCGGACCCCTCGTCCTGCTCTCTCGGAGGGCTCCCGTGCACTGGTTTGCCCACTGGCATGGCACCGGAGGGACCCCCTGTGCGAGGAGCTGAGTGGGGCTCGCCGGCTGCCCGCTGCCGTCGCCTGCCTCCAGGCAGAGCTCAGGACACAAGGACTGGAGCTGGGGCCTGGGAGATGCCGGGGAGGGGGGGCAGTGTGTGCGAATACGGGGATAAATCATCCAGTAGCAGGCCTGAGGTGCCTCTGTGAGGGTGCCTGGCACTGCCCATGAGAGACAAAAGGGCTGTGCCTGTGGGCGAGGAGGCTGGCGGAGGCGAGCGGGGCCTACCCGGGGCTAGCGAGGTGCAGGGGGCCGGGCAGGCTGGCCCTCACCTGCACAGGTGCTCGGTACTCAATGCCATCCTTTGCCAAATGTAAATAGAGACCGGCCTGGGCTGCACGTGCAGCACCACTGCCTAATAAAGCGGTGCATGGTCACCTCCTGCTCCACGGGGACTGTGCCCGCATCCCACCCTGAGTGGGGCAACTGTGTGGCAAAATGGCAGGGAGGGGCATTTTGTTACACAAAAGCTCTAAGTGAAGTGATTTTTCCTGTGCTTTTGCATGCACTGAGACCCTCTGTGCCTAAGCAATCAGCTGACTCCTCCGAGACACAGGGGACAAGGGTGGTCATGTCCTTGCGATGTCTTTGAGACCCTTCATGGGCAGTGACGAGCCAATTTTGGATATGCCTGTTACTCCCTGTAGAAGGGGGTGCTCTTCAGGATCTTTTGGCTCCTTGTTTTCCTTCACCTGTTGTAAGTCTGAGGCAAAATCCCTGAATTTCACAGATTTCCTGATCTCTTCCTCTGAGTATTTACTGACTCCAGTCCTGTTCTTTGTCTTCCTGACACCTTGTCTTTGGGCCAGCTTGCTCCTCTTTTTTTTGGCTGAAGCTCTATCTGGTGTTCTTTACTGTTTCATGCATACCTTGCCTTTTAAACTTGTTCCTGGTGTTGCTCCTGTACCCACAAATATACATTTCCTCCATCCTTGCTTCAGCCTAAGCTTTATCCCACTGCTACTCCCCAGCAGCACATTCCCTTTCCTCTCTGCTCCCTGGATGGGGATGGCAGCAGCAAATTTGCTGCTGGACCAGCAAAACCTTTTCTGTGAGCAGAGCAAAGTGCTCAGGCATCGGTGGGGTGAGTTAGCAGCGGCTTGATGAAGGCTTTGTGAAAAAGCATCATCCTCCCCTCTACCTGCTGCCAGGAAGAAGCTGTCCCTGCTGGTTGCTGGGGGGGGACACAGAGGTGATGGATGGAAGGTCCCACAGGGACCTTGTGTGGGTGGGCACTGCAGCCACAGCAGGAATCCCGCTTGACAATCCAGGGCTCTGGGATATTCCAGGCTCGATTTGTAGCTGGGGGATGGCTGTCCTGGCTTGTCCTTCACAGTTTGGAGCTGCTGTGGGGACCATCGGGCATGGCCAGTGTGGTCTGTGAGTGCACCCCGCGGTTGAGAGCCTGCAGAGCTGTGGTGGCTTGTTCCAGGATGCCTCAGCCTCTACCACTCCTTAAAAGGCAGCGGATCGAGCTGGTCGGGCGCCCGGTGTCTCCTTACAGCCCACTTGGCTGCTGGCAGCCCTGGCTGCCTCTCTCCATCATCCCAGTGAGGCATTTTGTCCAGCAGGGACAGAGGTGACTCCAGCAGGAGGGTTTTTTCTCCCAGAGCCTGCAGGAAGGGCTGGAGATGCAGAAATCTTCAGAGATGCTCTTGGATGCCCTTGCTGCACTTAAAAGGTTTTGAGTGTCCTTTAGCAGCCCCGCTGTGACGTGATGGCTCCAGCGAGGAGCTCATCCCAGAGGATCCTCTGCCTTCTCTGTGGCTGGGTAAGCAGAGGCTTCTCATGTCCGTGCAGCTGGGCAGTGGAGGCACAGGAGAGCCTCTCCATGTAGAGGGGGGCTTTTTCCTCGAGGAGCTGTGGCAGGGAGCAAACTGCCTGGCAGCCAGTGCTGGCTCTATTAGCGTGCTCACAGCCTTACAGTACAATCCTGCCCTGGCAGCCTGGCTCCATTCCGGGAGTATCCGTGCCAGGCACAGGAATGAGAGGAGTGAGACTGTGTGCATTGCAGCAGCTCCCCAGAGCAGTCATGGACCCCAGAACTGCTCTGCAAGATGGGCTGTGTGTCCAAGTGCTTCAGCAAAACAGCTCTTGATCTTCACTGTGGGAATTGCATCCCTCCTCAGCCCTCTCTTCTCCAGGCTAAAGAAGTGAAACTCCTGAAGCATTTCCTTGTACAATATGTTCTCTGGCCTTGACCATCCTCACCAGGACTCTCTCCATGTACCTGGGGTCCAAAACTGGACAGAGTATCCAGGTGTGGCCTCACCAATGCCAAATAAAGGTAAATAACCCCTTCCTTTGTCCTGACCACCAAAAATAGATGACTCCAAGTCTGGGTGGTGCATTGCACCCTTGCTGATAGGAGCTGAACAGCAGCTCCCCAGGAAATTTGAATTTAATCTCTCTTATAAGGGTATTTTAGTGCTGCCTTTACCATCCTGTGACTGAAGTGAGTGTTGTGTGGGAGCGAGGTGGGTGAGGGCAGCCATCCAACAGGGCTAGAGAGGTGACAGGGATCCCCATTCATGAGGATGCTAATCTCCAACAGGGACAAGGGCCTGAGCAATCTGATGTGGCTTTGAGGTTAACCCTGTTGGGAACGTGAAGATTGACCAAAGGCTTTTGTTTGTAGCAATTCCCAATCCCCTTGTCCCAGCAATGCCCCGTGTCCTCCCAGCTGCCTCTGTTCTCTGTCCCTCCTCCTGGCAAGTGAAACAGCCCTGTCATTCATTGCCTGATCTCTAGTCTCTCACTAAGCTCTCCATAATCAGCGAGCTGGTTTAACATACTACAGGCCCCAGTGATGAAGGAAGGAAGTTTGTTTTCTAATTGGATTAGCACTGCTGGGAACATGCAGTGTCAGAGCTGAGCTGGCTCGTGCTGCTCTGACTGGGTGTGGGCCAGCTTGGAGCTGTGCTTCCCCTTGGACTTCCCTGACCAAAATCATGCTGAGAGGTCTGTATCCTATGAAGTCAGGTTGAAAGAGTTGAGGCTGTTCAGCCTGGGGAGGAGAAGGCTCCATAGAGACCTTAGAGCCTCTTCCAGTGCCTACGGGGGCTCCCAAGAGAGCTGGAGAGTGACTTTGGACAAGGGCCTGGAGGGATAGGACAAGTGGGAGTGGCTTCCCACTGCCTGAGGGCAGGGTTAGATGGGATATTGGGAAGTAATTGTTGGCTGTGAGGGTGGTGAGGCCCTGGCCCAGGTTGGCCAGAGAAGCTGTGGCTGCGCATCCCTAGAAGTGTTCAACGCCAGGTTGGACGGGGCTTGGAGCAACCTGGGATAGTGGAAGGTGTCCCTGCCTATGGCAGGGGGGTGGAATGAGATGAGCTTTAAGGTCCCTTCCAACCCAAACTATTCTGTGCTTCTGTGAAAACATACAGTTGTGCAGGATGGAGGCAACCAAGAAGGATAAAGGACTGACTGAGGGCAGAATTGGAGCTTGCCCTGCTGGGAACCTGGACTGTGTTTGCTGAACTCTGTCCCTAATGTCTCCCATCTGCTGGAAATAAAGTGCTCTGGTTAGTGTCAAGCCTGAAATCACCCGTCCCAGTACAAGCCATCAATGCTGCTGAGCACCTCAGAGGCTGGAGAGAATCACCAGCAACTGATCTTTGTGGGACTGGGTTAAACTTTCAGATGTGTTTAGGGTATGCTCTGTCATCCACACCCCATTCCTGCCCCTCTGGCCTGGAGAAGTTCCCTGAAGCCCAAGCCTAGTAATTAGTTCGAAACCCCAGCCCTAGCAGGGATGCTTAAGTTTCTTGAGTATCCCTGAGAACACAGTGCCCTGTGTTCTGCCTCCAACCACAGCAATCTGCAGGAGGGTCAAATAACCCAAGAGCTCAGCTGCCAGAGTTTAGAACAAGGGAGAGAAGTTTGTTCCTGATCCCTGCAGACTGCAGTGGAATGCGCAGGGAAGCACATATATAGGACAGACGGTTCACACGGCACACACATGGCCCAACTGAATATGTCCTTTCAAATCTTCTCCTAAAGACCAACAAGTTTGACCCAAGGGGTAAGTTTCAGCTCCTGACTTGGAAACCACCCTTGCTCAGTCCCTTCAGTACCATTCCCAGCATCCTCTCAAACCACTTACTTGTTCCAGGTGTCCTGTTTGAAAATTGTCCCAAGACATCTGTGCTTGGATGCCTCCATCTAATTTTCAGTCTACACTACTGAGCAGTTCTCTCTTTTTCCTTGCAAAGTTTTGGAGGCTGTCTCCAAAGCACCATGCTCAGGCACATAAGGCAAGGGGTAATGGTTTTAAGCTGAAGGAACATCAATTTTAGATTAGATATAAGAAGTATTTTGCAATGAGGGTGGTGAAACCCTGACACGGGTTGCTCAGAGAGGTGGTAGAGGCAGCATTTGTGGACTCATTCAAGACCAGATTGGACAGGGATCAGAGCAACCTGATCTAGTTGAACGTGTCCCTGCCCACGGCAAGAGGTTGGACTAGATGACTTTTAAAGGTCCCTTCAAACCCAAAACTTCTATGATTCTATGATCTTCTAGGTGAGACCACCCCAGTACCTTGCTACTGATCTGTTTGTGTCCCTCCCCCAAAACATCCCAGGCATGATGATTCCACGCTCCCAACCCTGCACTTCTTGCTGTTGCCATTGGTGAGGTCATCCCACGACTGAGGTGGAGAACAGTGCTGGAACCATTTCTCTGCTCAGAGACACCCCTTTAATACAGCCCATCATTTACTTGGTTGGCTGGTTCCTTCTCTTGCTATATCCACAGCCATGACTTTCAGCATTGGAAAGTGCTTCATACTGGGTGCCAACCTAACCGGGCAAAATCGTCATAAAAGCACAGATTCATAGAATGGTTTGGGTTGGAAGGCACCTCATTCCAACTCCTGTCATAGGCAGGGACACCTTGCACTAGAATGCTCTGCATCCCCTTGTCCAAGTTAATAATCAAAAAAAAAATTGTTACATTATCCTGAGACAATGTATCTGTGATAAAGTCTGTCTCCATTTGCTTTTTTTGCCTGGAATCTGGGTTTCCTTCAGAAAAACCTTAGAAAAATATGAAAGTCTAGATACGTTTGAATCCCTCTTTTCCATTTTCTGGTTGTGAGAGGCACATTTGCTGCATTTGCTTGCAATTTGAGCCCTATCCACGTTATCCTAAAGCTGGCCCTTCCTTCATGGGGAAAGGACATTGCTCCTTTTCTCCCTGATCTCATACAGCCCCTCCTGCATTCCCAGTGTGTCCTCAGCCAGTGACTGTGCTCAGGCATTCTCTGCCTTTCCCATCTTGCTCAGCTGGATGACCCACACGTTGTAAATCTTCCTCTTAATTCCCACCATAAACACATGCATGCTGAATTTTTCTCCATTCAATGGCAAGCTCCAACCTGTGCCTCTGTGGGACCAAGGGGCTCGCTGCTCACGTCCTGTCTCCCTGTTCCCAACGCCTTCTGCACATCCACAGCACACTCTGATTTACTGCCCGTGCGTTGCAGCCTCTGCACAGGCCCAGCAGGCCCTGATTTACTGCTCACACCCAGGGCTTCCTCTGCACAGCCACAGCACGCCTGGCTTTAGTGTGCTGTCTCTGACTGTGCACAGCGTGTCCTGATTCACAGGGAAGGCTCCTTCATCTCTTTGCCTCCACGAGAGCAACATCTGAGCAACCCCCAACTCTAGCTGCTAATTCAGGGTAAAGATTGCAGGCTCTGTGCTGCACCTAATTCCCTTTTCCTTCTGCACATGCAGGATGTCAGAACCTCCCCTGCCCCCATTTGCTCAGTTCTTCTCATAACTGTGTCCTGCAAGGGCTGAGGTGCAGCCTGGCATCACCATCCCACGCTGTCCTGGCTCATCCTACTCTGGAAACTGTGGACTGAGCAGTGACTGGGTGTTAAAGTCCTGCCAGAGGTAATGGAGGGTGGCTCTGGCAGGCAGCAAGACCCAGTGTCCTGCCCAATATCATTTAGGCCAGAGTCCCAGGTGCCACCGAACTGCAGCTCCAGTAAGTGACGTATTTTCAGGGGATGTTTATGGGTTCCAAAGGACTTCCTCTATTGACCTATTGGATTGGGAGAGCAAAAGGGGGAAACTGGGAGATCAGAGCCCCCAGAAATACTTCAGAAGGAACCTTGAAGTTCAGAGGAGAAGGTTGTCAAAGTTGCAGTCTGTGCCCATCCAGGCTTACACCAAGAAATGTGGGGAAGGTGTGACCCACAGCCATGGCTACAGAGGCCTGTGAAGGAGGCACAGGAGGGGCAGGGTCTTCCATCCCTTGCCCTGGAAAGTTCTCCAGCCCTGTTTGTGATGCTGATGACCACAGCATGCAGGGAGAGCTGCCAGCTGGAACAGGCTGGGGCTGGGAAGGAGGGAGGTACAAGTTGAAACTTCTGTTTGTTGTAGGGAAGATGGTTCCTGTTTTTTCTTTTCTTTTTTTTTTCCAGAAAAGGGCTGAGCTAAAAAGCACCTTGTCCTCTTCTGCTGTGACTGGTAGCTGAGCTCTCAGGTGCCACAGGCTGGGGGAAGTGGTCCAGGTGGGACCAGGGAGGTTTGGAGACCGCATCACCCACAAGATGAGGGCTCTTGCCCTTGCACTTGACTTCCAGCCTGTCCCAAAGGAATAGGTACATTATACACCGGAGCTGGCAAGAGAGCAAGCACTGAGATGTTCCTCAGTCCCCTCTGCATCACAGACCCTGCACTGCCCCGCTCGGCCCAGGGTCCCCCTGGAATTCTAAAATTCGGGACAACCTCAGGCGCTGTGTCTCCGGCACTGTCAGCCCCTCAGACAGCCGGGTAATTCGTGCTGGCAGCTGGAAACGCCACCATCTCTGTCCCTGCTGGGCTGGTCCCACTCGGGGCCATGAGCAGCAGGATCCTTCTTCATCATCATCCGCCTCATTCCAGTCTCGGCAGCTGCAGTAAATCTGCCTGTCAGCGGGGCCTGTCGGGACACACGGTCTGGTCACCTGTGGCAGGGGATGATTTTGACACACTTGCTCGGAGTGTGGAGTGGGAGCGTCTCTCTCCTGGTGTAGGGGTGGGCCGGGGTCTCTCCTGGCGGTACCGGGGGGACACAGCGATGCCCCTGCTCTGCTCTCCCTCCGACAGCGCAGCTGGTCTGGGTGTGCTGGGACGAGAGGAGCGGGGACAGCCCACCTCTCCCTCCCCGAAGGCAACAGCTCATTTCCATTTAGATAGAGGAATTTCAATCTCAGTTTGCCGGCTTCTCGTCTCGCTGCGACTCAAGACCCAAATTTCCAATTTTCTTCCCCACGCCACACCAGATGCTCTCGGGGCTTGGGGGCGGCTGGGAGCGAAAACGCGGGGAACGATCCGTTTGTGGCTCCGCGGGTCCCGCGGCTCCTTCGCACCCTGACCCGCGGCACCGCCCGGAGCGCTCCCAGCGCCCCTCGCTGGCCCCGCCCTGGAGCACAGGAGACACTGGCGGGGACAGACAGACACCGGCAGGGACAAACAGACACCGGGGGGGGGGCAAACAGACACCAGGAGGGACAGACGGACGCCGGCGGGTCCGGGGTGGAGGCGCTGCCCTGTTGCGGGGGCTGGAGCGCGGCTGCCGCCTGCCGGCAGCGCCGGGAACAGCAGGGCCGTGAGAGGGCGGGGCGGGGCCATGAGGGGGCGGGGCCAT
>NW_016690238.1:0-27338 GCF_001604755.1 Lepidothrix coronata | reverse complement strand
GGCCCCGCGCTGCGCCCGCCGCGGCCCCGCGGGCTCCCCTCGCCCCGCGCCCGCCCCGCCGCGGGGAGGGGCCCGCGGGCCGGTCCGGGGGGCGGCTCGGCCGGGCCCCGCGGGGCACGCTCCGTGTGAGAGCAGACCCGGCCCGGGGGGCCCGCTCCGTGTGAGCCTCGGCCCGGCCGAACCGCCCCCCTTTTGTCCTCATTCTTATCATTTTTGGGGGGGTTGGAGGGAGGTTGCTGCAGCACTCGGGGTTTTGTAGCTTCCTGGCTCTGCTCGCCAACAGAGAGAACCCCGTAATCCACACTATTACATAGTGCTGCTTTGCTCGTATATAACTCGAAGAAAAAGGGTAAAGTTTCTGGTCCATGAGGAATCCCTGGAAAAGGAGGGATGCGTCCTTTGCTCTGTCCGCTCCTAACACTCATCCAGTGGTTTCCCTCCTCTACAGATGGTATTTTGGTGGGAAGATGAAGTGGGAGGCTGTGGGGAATTGTCAGATAAAATAGGAACTGCTTTTGACTGCGTTTGTGTTTCCTCACTGCTCTGATTTCTGTGGACAGCAGCAACCATAGCCCTGAACTTGTGCCATATATATATATAAATTTTTTTTTATTCCAAACCAGCTCAAATAAAACTTGTATTTACTCCCTCAAGTGACTGTTGGCTGGTAGCTCACCACATCTGTGGATTCTGTCCAAAATGTTTAAAAAGAGGTAACTAAAGTAAGTCTGCTGTCACTAAGCCTGAATTCACAGTGAAAAGGCTCATTTTTCTTGTGTTTAAAAATGTATCAGAAATGGGCAATGGTCCCAGCAAGGGCCTAGAAGATGATGAGGTCAAGTCTAATTGTATTATGTCCCGTTTTCCCATCCTCTCTCTGTTTCAGGGTGAAAACTCTGTTGTGCCTCCTGGGTTTGTGTTGACCCACTCTGAATTTCGGGTCAAAACTTTAAAGAGTAACGGTCAGCAGGGACTGTGTTGGGAACTCAGAGAATAGGGCAAGAAAGAAAAGCTTGGTGGGCACAGATGGGGAGAGTGATGTTTCCCTGTTGTGATAATGTGGTACCACTTAGTCTGGTCCCACTCCTGAGGCTGCCTTGGTGGTTGGGTGTATTTATTCTCTTAGCTGTGCTTGCCAAGCCCTGTAGAAAGTGAAGTTGTGAAGCAGGATTTGTTTGATAAGCAGTCAGTTTTGGGATAAAGGGATTATGCCTCAATCTGGCACCTTCACAACAGAGCCTGCTGCTCCAGTGTGGATTCCCACATGGTAAGTGGGTGGGAATCCCCTCCTTGAGCAGCTGAGGGTGGCTGCACAGAGACTTGGGAAGTCTGCAGAAGCCCAAATGGAAGTTGCAGTGTGTGGATAATGTGTCCAGGACTCCATGGACTTCACCATGAACAGGTTTCCCTTTCAGAGGAGATGCTCTTGGTGAAAAATTCCCTGCAGGGAAGGTGGTTATGGTGACAAGAGCAGCCTCATATGTGACTGAGAAGTAACTAAATATGCACAGGGCCAGGGGAAGACACCTATCTGGTTACTTTTTTCTGAGCAAAATGGGGGAGGTACAGCACTTGTTTTTTTTTTAAATAAGAAGTAACGTGCTATTCCAGTACCATGTTGAGAGGAAACATCCCAAAAGAGCACAGATTTTAAACAAAAGATGCTGTTAAATTTTGCTCTCTCTTCTCCACTGTCAGTGGTCCAGCTGTTACAGGCTGCTCAAACTGTGAAGGCACATTGGTAAGGTTTTTGTCCCTGTCTGTCTATAATGTGAAGCATCTCCTGTTCTCTCGTGTGTGCTGTTTGGGTGGTACTTTCTGGACAAATTAGGCTTTTTTTCCAGCATTGAGCCACTGCTATGAGCTAATTTTAGCCAGTAGTAGGCTGGCACAGGTTTGTAACAGTCAGATGGCCACTTGTTTGTTAATCAGCATAAATTTCTCAAGAGGAAAAGCCAAAAGCCCTAAGGTAGAGTTGATATGCCCTTAACCATTCCCTCCTACCACCTGGATGTGCTACAGGCACCTTAGGGAGGCTGAATTTGCAGGAATTAGTATCTGTCTTGGGAGCTTAATTTGGTTGTGTCTGTGCCAATCTAGGATGCTCATTCTGCATTGTTTGCCAAGCATCTCCTGGTCTGAATCAGATTGCAGTCCTAGTGTGTCCAGCTAGTATTCCTTTAAAATTGACATTTCTTCCCAGTATCTGATCTAAATATACCGTCCCTCAATTCCATAAGGAATCACTCCTCATTCACTGAGCTTTCTAGTTCTGGGCACAGTCTAAGTCCATCCTTCAGGAGCTAGGTAAGTGTTAATAGGGTATCTGGGGGTGTCCTCTGTGCTGGATCTGTTCTGCAGGAGCAGAACAGTTTGCCTTGCCTCCTTTCCCTTTGGGAGCTGTTGCAGGGAAGGGGAACCAAAGCTCTGTCTGCTGTTGGCTTTGCCATCTCCTATTGGAAGGTGCTGCTTCCATTTAAGAAGAGGATGGTGCAGCTTCCTCGCAGGACCAGGCATCTGGAGGTGAGAGATGCCTCTTCTGCATTGGTGGGACTTGTGTCTGTGGTTACAGCCAGAGCTCTGTGCTCTGGAACAGCACCTGTCCTGCCCTTACTGAGCTGCTTCATGCCCTTCAGCTCTGCCCCTCTGCTCTGTCTCTGCTTCTTCCCCTGTCAGAAGGCAGACAATGGGCTGCAGTTATCCCGGTCCATGCATTTGTAACTACTTTCTACCTGTTTAAGTACTTAGATACAGTCAAGGTCTCAGAATTGAAGTGTTGCTGTTTGATTATTTCCTAAATATCCCTCGTCTACTTACACAGCTTGTTGCTGACTTTGTCCTTCCTGAGTGTTCTTCTTGCAGTCCTTGTGTTTTTTTATCCTTCCCTGTTCATCCCTTTTTCTCACTTCTTTCACTTTATGCTGTCTGTCTTTAGCTGTGATGAGCCTTTTGGGATGGTGACCTTTGCTATGTGGGCCCTCAGTGGCTGCCAGTGCCCTTGGGTGCTGCTGGCTGGCCATGCCAGCTGCTCTGCATTCCTCTTACACTCAACTTTGAGTTATCTCGGGGACTTGGTGTGGGATTTGTAGTGTAGACTCCTGTATTAAGGAGATAAGGATAATGCTGACAAGGATAATGCTCTGTAGATCTCTGATACAGCGGAGGGAATCCCCTTGGAGCTGCTAAGGATTTTCCTTAAATTTATTTAATCTGGGTTTTATAAATCACCCAGTGAATTTTCCTGTTGGCTATACTGGCTGTTATGCTTTAATTGCAGATTAAATATATCCATGGGATCTGAGTGATAGAGAAGTGTTCTCAGCCGTGCCATGCACCTGGAAATGTCCTCGAGCACTTGGTGGTCTGTATGTCTTCCCTGAAAAAAATTCTCTAGAATGATCCATCAGTGACTTGTAGCACTAATCAAAGGACTAACGGAGTCCTGATCATGGTTTCTTACTTAGTTGCTTCACTCATACTCAGGTTTTTCCCAGTACTCTGACAAGACCACTCCAGTGAGTGGATTTCCTGCATTTCCTAAGGAGCATTTAGGTTGCTTTCTGGATCTTATCCTGCAGCTCTCACTCGCTCCAGCTTTTCCTCCCATAAACAGTAGAGTTTAAGCCTTTTGAGTTAGAGGCCTTTATTCTTGTTTTGTGAAATGATGGACATGGTAAATACACAGGTCAAGTTTTATGCTCAGAGCATTCTTGGTGTGGAGTTGTTGCTGTCCCTCTCCCTTCCCCCAGGCTCACATTCCGAAATGCACTTTTTGAAATAATGCTTCTGTACTGTAGGCATTTCGTTAGTCCATCAGCAACTGAATGCCTTCGATTTATAGACCTTTGTCATCTTGCGGTACAGAAATTATCATATGATGTCAGTTATTTTAGAACTGATAAAAAAAAATTCTCAGCTGTACTGTGCTTTCTTGGATGGTTGAAATTCCCTTGGTTAAAAGTTCCTGCACCTTTCCTCCCCCAGGGGGTTTATAATAAATTTTGATACTCTCAAAACACAGGTGGATGGGTAGCAAAACAGTCTTTTCTACTTCAGCAGAAACAGCACACAAACAGCTTTTATTTCTTCCTCCTTATCCTAGGAACAACTTACAAAAATCTAGGCTGGAATCAAAACCTGATGAGGCTCCAATAGAATAGATGGCCATGTAGGTCTCTCTGCTGTCACACTTCCCCTGTGACAGCTGAGGTTTACCTCATGCTCTGAGTTTTGCTCTCTGCTGGGCATTGAGCTAAGTTTTTCAGAATGTCTTTTCAGGCTGCTTTTCAAGGTTGGGGTTTTTTTTCTTTTTCTTTTTTATGCTCAGTGAGGCGAGAACTGACAGAAAGGAAACGGATTTAGAAGAATACAGTAAATGCCAGACTTGTCATGTGTGGCTTTGTGGCAAAGTAATGAGATATGAGTTTGATTGATAACTCATTGAGTGACAACTCATTCTTCCCCCCTCACCCTACCAAAGAAACACTCAAAAAATCTTATAAACTCAATAGAATTCTCTGAAAAAAATGAGGGACCATCTTCTCTTTCTGTAATCTACGTGCAGGAGAAGGGAAGGAAATGAGATATCCCAAGTGTGATGGTGAAAACTACTAAAATAAGGAGCAACCAGGGACTTGTGAGGATTTGTAGGGAAAAGGCCAGTGCATTTCATAATGATCAGTGATGGGAGAGGAGCTCCTGTGGCTCTGCTGAGCAGCCTGGAAGGGAGCCCTCCCTCAAGAGAGCAGGAGAGGTGAATGATTTGGGGTGATGTTTTGGCTCTGGAGAGAGTTCAGGGTGTGTATTAGCTGTTGAGGATGTGGCAGCAGTTTTGAGGACCTGAGAATCTCCCAGGTTGTGTTGCAGAAGAGAAGGACGTGCAGGGTTTGTGTAGGGATGTAAGCAGGAATCTGGGGGCAAACCTGGCAGTTTGGCAATGGATTGAGTGTAGTGAGCCATGGTCACATACTGGGAGTGCTTGTGGAGTGAAGTCTGGCTGTGCCTGGGATTGTTCCATGGGCGGGAGGTGATGAGGTTTGAAGTGAGTCCTGTCCCTGTCCTCATTTCCAGTGACTGGCCAGAAGGTGTTTGTGTGGTCCTCCAAGGAACACCTCGTGCTTGCACAGGGTTTGTTTTTTTCTATTCCCACCTAAAACTGAGTCTTTCTTAGTCTAGAAAAGCCAGCTGGTTTTCTATGGCTGCTGTAAGACTTAATGCAAGACAGAAACAGGAGCAAAATTTTGGTGAATTTAAAAGTACTCTCATGGTGGTGGCTCTAGGCCATAGTCAGTGCCAATATATCAATATGCACTGCAGGAGATATCTTGAGAGTGCTGCAACCCTGGTATCGCTGACTGGGCTACAAGTAAAGGTACCAATAAGACATTTATTTATTTATTTACCACTGAGAGGAAGATTTGTAGTCCCTGTTACTGCTCAGAGGCAGGAAAGGATCCCTTGAGGAAAGCAGGTAGGTTGAGAAGAGAAGAGATTGAATGAGTGGAGCTTTAGATTTCTACTTCTCAAATCATATTTGGGGTTGGGGTTCCTTTCCTAAAGCTGATTGATCTTCTCTTACCTCCTGCTTGACACAAGGCAGTACTTTTTTCTCCCTCTGGTACTTAAGACTGCTTGTGTGCACATACTATTCTTCCAAACTGTGTCTGGCTCTCCAGAAGATAAACGCAGAGCTGCTGTTTCTGGAGTCACCGTTGGGGAGGCAGGTGTTTGATTAGGTTCTCTTGTCTCTTGCATCCATAGCTGTCTGGGCTGCAGTTGTTCTGTGAAGCCAGACACATTCAAGATAAGGACCTGTTGTGTCCCCACGGAAAATACTGGTGGAATCCTTTTGTTCCTCTGTAGTGCTCGAATTAGTTTGTGGTTGTTGAGCTGCTTTTGCCCTTCCTGTAACTGAATCTGTTATCTCTGATAGTGTAACTGAGGGAAGCACAAACCATTCCTGTCCTTGCACACTTCAGGAGCTGGTTCACAAGTCACCACAGGGTACTTCCAAAAATATACTTAGTTTTTATGCTGTTTAACTGGTTTGTTTCCCTGTGATCTCAAGGCTAAGGGGATGGAGGGCACGTACTTTTGAATGCAGCTTCTCTTCAATCAAGTGACTCTTTCTGCCCAGGTAGTTTCAGCTGGGTCAGAACATCCAGGGCTTGACTCCAGTAGTGTTCTAATGGTACCCCTGTGTGTGTGTGCACATGGCTGGAGTTGTCGTACATGGGTGAGGGTTGAGGCCCTGCCCTCTCACCAGACAGATGCATGTGACAAAGGGGAGGGCAATCACCTGAAGAGCTGTCCTGGATTGCTAAAAGCATCATGGTGAATAATGCTTTTTATTCCTGCCACTCTTTCTCTCAAATACTCTCAGATCATCTGTTGCCTTTGGCAATGTGTTTGTTTTCATGGTCAACACTTGCACTAGTGAAGCTGCTTAAAAATGCCTGAGCTACAAGGCAGCTGGCAAGGCTGGTTGGCTGGCTTGGGATGGTGACTGCTGGCACGTCACTACTGTGCTTTACCTTAAGAGAGTTTTTTAAGAGCACCTGACTTGGCTGGGATAAGTGAATGGATTTTTTTTTTTGCCACCCAGATTTTACAGACACGTAGTGGCCACATACTCTTATTTGGAAGTTCATAGATTGTCTTTCTGGTACAGCAGGGTGTTAACTGGTGGTATTGATGTGAGTCCTGTTCCCAGACAGCTGCTCCAAGGAGACAGGATGGTTTGGTAAGTAACTGTGTGTGCTGTGCATAGCACAAGTGATCCAAGATGATGATTTCCAAACTGTGCCCTTGGAGACTCCAGAGTGTGGAGCAGCTGTTGGTGTTGTGGAAGTTGCTCTGATAACTATTGCCAAGATGTCACTCTTCATTTTAATTGCATGCATGTAACTACAGCTCAGTGTATTCCTGTTCTATTTCCTCCATGCTATTATGAAGTTTTATGATGCTTCGTGGAGGTTGCTGTCTTTAGAAGCTGCGACCCTTCACATCGCATTTCTTTTATTCTCTTTCCTAATGCAAGTCCTACTTCTCACCTGGAGCAGTTTTCTTCAGTGCAGGGAAAGTCAGTGACCCTCCCTTTATCCCCTCTGGACATCTGTGTCTGCACACAGAGTCTGTTGCTTTCTCCTCTGCTGGATCAAGCACCGTGAGCCATGTGCCCCTTGCTTCCCTCAGCTCCCACCTGTGTACCCACTGCTGCTCCTTGCTCTCGCTTTGCCATCTGGAGACGGTCAGTTGTGCCCACAGGAGGCAAACTCTCATCTTCTGAACTCAGTAAGAACATCTCTAAGTCCTAGGCAGGAGTCTGAGCTCCTGGAAATCCCAGAAAATGATAGGAAATCCAGACCTGCTCATGGATTGACAGAGGTGACATGGGGAGAAGTGTTTGTGATCTGATGGTGTGGTGACAGCCTCAGACACTGGTGTGCACTGACACATCCATTCACTTATCCGAGCTGGAGGTGTTGGAAGCTCTTGGTATCCCAGCAGTGCTGTTTGCCATGCTGCTGTTCCCACGTGGAATGAGTGGAACCAAGTGGCTGGTTACTTTGTAGATTAAACCTGATGAAAAGGAAAAATGCTCCTGCTGCAACATGTTTGGGTTTTGTGGTGCTGATCCCTGTTGGGCTGAATTCACCAGTCCGCTTCCTGTGCTGGATGCTGAACACGTTTGCGGGATTTAACAGGATTTTGCCTCTTGCATGGTTCCTGAAGGAAAGCTTGCCCTTAGCTGCTCTATGCCTGATGCTTGGGTTGGGATGTGAAAATTAATGGATGTGTTTGTTTATTCAGGGAGAAATAAAACCAGCTCTGCCATCAGTGGGACCCAGGTTCTGGCAGAAAGGAGCAGCAGGGAAGGATCTGCCCAGAGGATGCCTCGACAGCCCAGTGCCAGCCGGATGCAGAAGGCTGGAGCCTCTGGGAAGAACACTGGGGGAGGCAACAGTACCTAAAGAAGGCCTTGGAACTAGATGGATTTTAATACTTGACAATGTATATAAACTATGTTTGTTAAAGCTGCTTGTGTTGTGTGTATTAATCAATAAACATGATTTGTAATACATGACTGTTGTTTTTTATTTCCAAAACTTCTTTGGCCACACAGCACGTTAGGAAGTGTTCTTGCATTTCTTCTTGCCCCGTTCCCCTCCTGTGCCTGTTTATGGGGTTTTAGCACTATATCTGAAATCAGGTGGACCTTTCCCATGGCAGTCCTCCCAGTGCTGGTGTGATTATAAAGTGTTACAGTCCCCTTTGCCTCATGAGCCAGGTCAAAAGAGGAGGTTGTGCCAGATAAGGGAGGCAAGAGAAGTACCTGAAACAAGTAAATGGGTTTGTTAGGGCTCAGGTGTTCCCATTCATCATTCCAGAGCATCTCCAGGCAGCTGTGGGGGCAGGGGCCATGAGGGGAGGTGGCCAGGCACGAATGATCCCAGTGCTGGCCTTCAGGAGAGCAGAGTTTGGCCTATGTGGGGTCTGCTTGATACAGTCCCACGAATGATCCCAGTGCTGGCCTTCAGGAGAGCAGAGTTTGGCCTATGTGGGGTCTGCTTGATACAGTCCCATCTGCTTGATACAGTCCCATTAAGCCCTGGAGGGAAGTGGCACTCAAGAAAGGAGGTTTGTAGTCAAGGATTACCTTCATGCTCAGGGGCAGTCCATCCTGACACCCCAGAGCTACATTCCATGCCTGAGTTCCAACTGCATCCCTGACACCCACTCTTAGAGCCATGTCCCTGACCCCCAAGCCCATTTCTGACCCCTCATAGCCTCAGCCTTGTTCCCTCCAGGCCCTGCAGAGCTGAAGATGCTGCTGTGGGGCTGCACTGGCTGGGGTGCAGCACCGTGGGGTCCTCCATGGCACCTCAGATCAGGGTTCTGGGGGTTGTGTGTCCCCTGAGGTTGGTGCAAGGGGCACTCCAGAAGGGACAGGGCAGGATCTGGGCTGGGATGAGGGGTGGTGGGGTCAGCCAGGGCTGCAGGGAGCCCCCCTATGCCATGAGACAGCCTTAGGTTATGTGACTAAAAGCTCATCTCTGTGAGTGAAGAGGAGGAAAGGGGCAATGAGAGGTGGAGGAGCCCTGGGAGTCTCCACAGTGCCAGGGATCCCCTGTCCTGGCTGCTCGTGGGGCCGTCGGTGGGCCCAGGAGGAGCTCCCACCCTGATGGCCAAGGGGGCCACTCTGCAGGTCACCTCTTGTGCTGAGGGGGTGACTGCCTAGGGGTGAGGGACACATTGTGGGATGCAAGGGAAGAGCATTTGGGGATTGTACAAGACTTATTATGGGATGGTTAGAGGGAGGAACCAAAGGTGGGGAAAAGAAGGTATCAAGGTGGTTTAGGGAGCCATAAATGTGGGAAAATTAAGAGATAAGGATATGACAGGAGCTGTGTGGCATCTAACTGCCCATCTACCATCTGAGGGTGTGTGCTTCCAGGGGATACACTGCTGGGGACATGGACATTTGTCACTATTAGGATGCTTAATCAGGTGCACGTGTTGCATGCTAATTGGTGACTTTCTGTGCAAAGCTGATTTTCAATAACTCTTCACTGTTTAAATGGGCATCATTTGCTGTAACATTGTCCTGAAGGCTTATAAAATCAAGACAATTTTATATTCAAACGAGATTTGTTTTATAAGCCAGTTAAAGCAGGTAAGCCAATCAAACCAATTAAAGCTCTGTCAACATTTGAATAGAGATTTGTGATGCCAAGTGGAATTGGTACTACCCAAGTGACTTCAGAATTCTCAGGATTTTAGAAGGATAACACAGAATGTGCAAACACTCCTATGGTAAGTTGGGGACTCACAACTTCATGGAGTTACCTTGGTCCTGACCAAAGGGGAGGGTGCCCAGCTGTCATCTTTCAAGGAGAACTAACTCTGCTGCCCTCCCTGCCCATCTGGGCTCCACCTATACCCCAGATGAATCTGATCAGTGGTCAGATCCAGTCACAATAACCCTCAGTGGTCGGAGTCTGATCTGCCCCATCACAGCCACCAGGCAGAGGTGCTGCACACCAAAATCCATCCATGGCACAGCTGAGGTCAGTCACAGGTCGCTGTCTGCAGGGCTGCTGGAGCCGGTGCACTGTCATGAACATCCAGTGAAGTTTATCCTTGAATAGGAATGAACACTTGCAAAAGGAAGAGTAGGGAAAGCAGGGGGAGAGACTACAAGCTTCTGCCGGGACCTACAGACTGTCTCCCTTGCACCGTCACTGCCACGAAAGGGAGGGCCAGAGGGGAAAAATAAGGTCAAGACGCAGACAAAGCCACGATGGCCCGTACGGGGATCGAACCCGCGACCTTGGCGTTATTAGCACCACGCTCTAACCAACTGAGCTAACCGGCCACTGCTACCCTTTGCACGTCACCGCTTCCTGCCCCGTGGCGGCTCCGGGGCCCCCAAAAGGGGCCAAAAAAGAAAATAAAAGCTAGCAGAGGATGGTTTCGATCCATCGACCTCTGGGTTATGGGCCCAGCACGCTCCCGCTGCGCCACTCTGCTGTCCTTCCGTCGCCTCTTTTTGCCGTCACCATCCCCGTTCCTGCCCCGCCAGGCCCGGCGCGCAGCCCGGGGGGCCGCGGGGACAGCGGTGGCCCCGCACCCAGCGGGGTGACCGCGACAGCCCCGCTGTCCCCTCACAAGGGGTGACAGCGGATGGACCGCTGTGGTGCGCGGCTGTCCGACCTGCTGCCGGAGCTTTGCCTTTCTCCCAGGAACCCGCTCCACGCCCCCCCGCTGAGAGCTGAACGGAGACGTTACCGAACGCGGCATATTTCTTTAAAAAGGGTTCTACGCAGCAGCGGGGGAAGATGTTGGAAAATTCTTTTAACTTTTAGCACAAGAGTGTTTGCCATGGTTACCACATAGTGCCTGGTACGAATACCAGAGATTAATGTGGCTTTGTGTTAACCCCCTACATCTGTGACTAATAGTCTTGTGCCAGATAATGCTCCCTTATTTACCTGTATCAGTGATTAATATGCACTAGTCTTATGTCTTATAATTAATTAATTAATTAACTAATATATACTAGTCTTATATGTCTTAGTTTTGGGAACAAATACGGAGTGTCAGATCAAAGAATGGTAAGAGAAGTGCATCATGACCTGACCACATGTCTGAGATACTCATTAGTTGATCTGGAACAATAAAAGGGAAATTTGGGGAGTGGGATGTTCCCCAAAGACCATCAAAGACCCTCAAAAGACCCCTGCTCATATCTAAATAAGTCCACAGAAATAATTATCATATATGCATGTATTCAAGAATGTAATTAATATGTAATAGGAATGTAGTGAGTATGTATTAGTTTCATGGCTATAACTTGGTCTCTTTGGTTGCTGGGTGTGCATTATTCCAGTGTGTGGAATAAAGGAATGTTGGCTTCCTAACCCAACAAACTGGTTGGAGAGTTTATTTCCCAGTTTTCAATAACAGAGACAAAACCCGTCTGGGATCTTCTATTTTTTTGGCCAGCCTGGTAGGAGCTGCCATTCACCTGTCATATGTTACTATCTGTCCACAAGATTTTGGGAAAACAGGCAAGTATCCTAATGGGGACATGTTAAGGAAGGTGGGTGGACTTTTGCACAAGTTTCTCACAAACTGGGGGGCCTGGCTTGCAAAACTGCTGTCAGTGGGAGATTTTATGATTTTTGGAAAAAAATCCAGAAGAGAACATAAATTCTGGGACCAGAGCTACTCAGCACATCACACACCTCATATCCACCACAAACAGCACCAGTGTGTTCCCACCAGCCCCATGAGAGCCAGACTCGGGGGGCAAAAGGAAGACACGCTGCCATGTGGCTCCTCATTTTGAGGAGAAACTAAGGTTGTCACCCATCTGCTTACTTGGCATGGAGCCCGTTTCGCTCTGGGTTTCTGGCAGTGACTTCCTCCCTCTTCCCTCTCAGAGCCTGTTTCTGATGGGCACAAGAAGGTGGGGTGGACCTCTGGAGGGCTGGTGTCATGCCACAGCTCTGTCACTCCAACCTTTTGGGTAAACCCTTTCCTCTTCTTGTGTCCTAGGATGACCGTCCCCAAGAGCTGACAACACTACTGAGATGTTTCTGCCTTGTACCATCAGTATTTGCCCCACGGGAGTAGTACTGAAGTGTGTACAAGGACCTCTCACCTCTGAGCCACTGCTGGGTCCAAGAACTGGGCTGCTGCAGAAGCTGCAGGTGGTGCAGAAGGTGGAGGAGCCATGTATATGACCTTTTTGACCTTAAAGACAGTCAAGCAGTGGAGTAGGTCATGCAGGGAGGTTCTGCAGCCTCTGACAGACCCAGCTGACTGAACAATGTGGTCTCACCCCAACAGCTGACCCTGCTTTGAGGATAAGATGAACTAGAGATCTCCTGGGGTGCCCCAATCCTCTCAGGGCTGTTCTGTCTCAAGAGCTGTGTCCATACGCTCTGCTCACCTGTGGCATCCAACAGAACGTGCCTGCTGCTGCAGCCCCTGCCCATATCTTTTCCCTTGCAGAGCTTGCCCTATGGGAAACTCCCTGCTTTCCCACACTCCTTCACACTTCTCACACTTGCTGGAGTGTCATCCCCCAGCTTAGATTTGAGTCACTGTTTGTGATTTTTGCCTTTTGGGCAGCACATCAGGACTGAGAGTAGTTTCCTGTAGAATCCCAAAAAGGGGGTGAGGTTCAGCTGTTTAGAAGTACATGGTATCTTGCATTGCTTCCTAAGATAGGAATCCCTCTCTGGGCTCATTACCAGATATACTCAGAAGGCAAAACGTCTCCCTTGGTAGCAAACTGCAAACAATTTAAGTTAATGGAAGGTGACTTTATTTTTGCTTTTTAATCTTATATGAGTAGTGGCAATAAAGTTAACAATGATTGGGTTAACATTTAAATTTAAAGTGTAAATAACAAAGTGTGAATCTCCATTTGAAGATAATGGGAGGAGAAAAACACTCTTTGCTGGCTGCCTTGTTTGAATTATTAATCAGGTCAGTTTTGGTGGACAGAAAGGAACCCCAAACCAAAACAGACCACTTGTTTTGGACATTTGAGGATGGGTACATCACCTCTGAAGGCAGCTGTCTCTTTTTGTTATGAGGCAGGTATCAGCAGCAGCATGTCCTTCAGCTAAAGAGTCTATGGTTGAACAGATACACCATGGGTGTTAAAACTAAAAGTAACCTGAACATACCACTAATAAAAAATGGTCTATTTGCTATAAATTGTGTTTCAACTTATTCTGAACTGAGTTTCAGCTGTAGTGAGGAAAAAGCAAGCAAGCAAGCAGACTGGTAAGAAGATATCAAATCCAATAATATGTATATAATGACATTCATAGATTTATTTTGCTTACTTTACAGTGCACACCGCATATTCTTTATCTCTCCCCAGAGCACCCCCCCACTGATAGCAAGATTATTTACCCATTTTGTTCCTCTGGTTATATTTTTTTAAGAGATACACCTACATATTTCCAAGCTTTATTCACACTAACTACATTCACACACAATGTAATTGTGTCTGTAACTCATTAAGGATCATTACCCCTTATTTTTTGTTACAGAAAGCAGCCTTCAGAAAGCCAGCAATTTTCTCATATGCTTCTGCAGAGCTTTCTTTATTTCTTTGTTTCTCAGACTGTAGATGAGAGGGTTGACCAGGGGGGTGAGAATGGTGTAAAAAGCAGAGAAGACTTTGTTTGGCAATATGTGGGTATCGTGAAAAGGGAGTATGTAGACAACTACTATTGACCAGTAAAAAAGAATCACCACAATCAGATGTGAGGAGCAAGTGGAAAAGGCCTTTTTCCTTCCAGTGGCAGAAGGAATTCTCACGACTGTGGCAATGATGTAGAGATAGGATGAGAAGGTCAACAGGAATGGAGGCAGCGAGCACACACCTGCCACGACAGAAGTGACAAATCCCGCCACCCGCGTGTCGCTGCAGGAGAGTTTCATCACCGGGAAGGAGTCGCAGAAAAAGTGGTCGATTTCATTCGGCCCACAGAAATCCAAATTTGAGATCAGGAACGTCAGTATGGAATTGGACAGAAAGCCACTGACCCAGGATGCAGCGCCCAGGCGGAGGCAGAGCTTGGTGTCCATGCGGGATGGGTAGTGCAGGGGCTCACACACCGCCAGGTACCGGTCGTAGGACATCGCGGCCAGCAGGTAACACTCTGCACCCGCCAGGCAGCCGAAGAAATAGTACTGTGTGAAACACCCCCTGACTGAAATGCGCCTGTCTCCACCTGCGTAGCTGAGCAACATCCTTGGCAAGATATTGGAGCTGTAGCAGATTTCCAAGCAGGCCAAATTGCCCAGGAAGAAGTACATTGGGGTGTGGAGGTGCTGGTCAACCACCGCCAGCACAACGATGCACGTGTTCCCAGTTATGGTCACAAAGTAGATCGACAGAAACATCAGGAAGAGAAAACAATCTAGTTCAGGGCCATTCCCAAAATCTAGGAGGATGAACTCTGTAACAACTGTTCCATTTTTCCACTCTTTATTTGCCATAACTTTTGTTCTAGTGTTAAGTCAGGAAATGCTACCAGCAATGAAGACCTCTACAGTTAGGAAAATAATGAAAATTTCCTCACAGAATAGAGAAGCCAAGAGTAAAAAAGTCTTTGCATCACCAGACCTGTCATGTAATTTTTACAAAAATATTTCTCACACACTCAGAGTCACATTAATTATTACTCCACGTACTAAGAGGAGTACCTGCAACTGAACTGATGTCCATGTTTCTTCTCTGGCACAAGGGTGCTTTCTAGCATGTCTCCAGTCTGTGCAAGCAAATGAAAAATCAAGTTCTTTTATCAGATGCTGTCACAAGTTTTGCCATATTCATTTCTGTTGTGAAGAAAATAAATATTTGGTCAGATTGCTCCAGCAGTGACATAGCTGTATTTGCATTGTTAATAAGTATTGATGTCATTGATGTATATTATATATTCACTATTTATAGGTATGTAGCATGACTTCTTGTGCAGACATTTTTCTTATTTGAAGAACAATTCAAATTTAGCATTTCAAACACATTTCAAATCTTATTTGAAAAACAATTCAACTTCCTTCAATGAAAAGAAGTATGAAGGGCATGTATACCATCCTCCACATATGTTTACCCTGTCAAAAAACCCCCTGAAACACTCACAAACAAAAGCACTTTGCAATTGTCTCATCCTTCATTCTTGTCAAGAGGTAGAACAAATTTAAGGAGTTTAATTCACCTAAAAAAGACAGAGTAAGTCATCTTTTGAAAGGACCGATTTCTTGTCACTGAGAAATCAGAGAGACTTCAGTAGCCAGGTGCTTAATCAGAAAAATACAGTTCAGATAAATCCTACTGCTTGTCATAGTGCTCTTTTTTATTTTCCTCTCCTGTGTCATTCTCTAGATTCCCTTACAAATCTGATTTTCCAAAAATCCTGGGGCTTTGAAGAATTTTTTCTGGATTTTCTTAAAAAAAAAATCAGTGCTCAAACTAGCCACAATACTGCAGTTAAGGGTAAACTGGTACAGGGAGACAACAGAGGGTGGATGCATGGACAGGTAGCCTGAGAGGAATATAGAAAAAGAGTCTGAGCAGGCAGAGATCAAGTTAGGAGAGCTAAAGCCTTGGAAAAAAAGTTAAACCTGGCCAAGGACACCAAGAGCAACAAAAAAAGCTTCTATATATATGTTGGGGATAAAATGTGGGTCCTCTCTGGAAAGAAGGAGATCTGGTTATGTGGGACTTGGAGAAGAATGAGGTACTCCATGGCTTTTTTTACCTTGATCTTCACCAGCAAGTGCTCCATCCACACTGCCTGAATCACAGGAGGCAAAGGCAGGAGCGGGAGAATGAGGAGAGGATCAGGTACAGACCATCCAAGGGGGCTGAAGGTGCACAACTCCATGGGAGATGACGAGACACATCTGTGCATCTTGTGGGAAACAAGTGTCTAAGCCACATTTGACAGGTTGTAGCAATCCAGTGAAGTTCCCAGTGAAGTTCCCACTGCCTGGAAAAGAGGAAACATAACCCTCACGTTTAAAAACAGAAGCAAAGAAGACCCAGGGAGCTACAGGTCAGTCAGTCAATGGTGTGTTTGACACACTGGAGGGAAGAGATGTCATCCAGAGGGTTCTGGCCAGACTGGAGAGGTGGGACCGTGCAAACCTCATGAAGTTCAACATGGCCAAGGGCAAAGTCCTGCCCCTGGGCAGGGGCAATCCCAGCACAAACACAGGGAAATGGATGGAGAACAGCCCTGGGCAGAAGGACCTGGGGGTGCTGGCTGACGAGAAGCTCATGGACATGCCCTGGCCACGTGTGCTGGAACCCAGACACCCTCCATGTCCTGGGCTGATCCCACAGAGTGGGCAGCAGGGGAATGGGGAATTCTGCCCCTCTGCCCTCATACAATAGCGTAACTTTGCAAGACTTACACACTTCTTTCCACAGAACTAATTTTAAAATTTCCCTTAAACTCTCACGCATTCAAACCCCAAATTTTTAGTTAGTTTTCTAACATCTGACCACTGAAAATGCTGGAAGTGTGGCCTGTTTCTGTGTCAGTCAACAAAACCTTCAGCACTGTTTCTTACCTGAAGCCACAGGAACATTGAAATCCAAGTAAAAGATCTGACTTCTTGAGGTTTTTGTATACAGCTTTATTTTCATGAAGATCTTGATTTTCTCGAGAACAAGGGGAAAAAGAAGAAAATTAGAGCTCTGTGTTTGCAAAAACATGTCGTGTGTGTTGTCCCCTCAATAATTTTCAGATTTTCCTTTTTTTTTATTTAGCCAACTGAATATACCAGCTCTTCCATTCTATCAGGTAGAGAGTGTTCCTCCTACCCCTTCACTCCTTAAAATCGTTTTCAGAGCTGAGACCAGTAAAACACCCCAGGGGATAATCAAGCAAACAAAAGCCTTGGAGAGGTTGTTGTCATCAGTCTCATAAATAACATAAATAACCATTCTTTCCCTGTACACTCTGGTTGGAATTAGCTCTTTTTTAGCCTACACTTTGATCACTTTTTGGGCCTGGACGGAATTATGTAGACAGACAGAACGATGACTGAGCTAAAGATTACTATGATGATCATCACTGCTACCAAGTCAGCACTGCTGTGTTGAAATCTAAACCTGACTAGGGCCTCGATTCAGTGCCAGGCAGATGCCTGTGAGGATAATTCAGTTGTCCTCTGGAGATGCTGCTCCATCTTCTTTCTCCACAGGGCTTCTTCCTCCTAGCTGTGGTATCACAAATAAGTGAGATGATTGTTCCAGGTCCTGATTTTGTGCCACAGCCTCCCAGCTGGCATTTAAGAAGGTCGGGTCCGTTGAAATTTGTTAGTCGGTGTTCAGGTTGCAAGGCCAGGCAGAAACAGCTTGATCTCTTGGCAAAGCACAACTCTGCATCTGCTTGGTGAACCTCAAAAAGAAAAAATGTCATAAGAACAAGGGAAAATTCAAAGATCACATGAAGAAGTGAAGTCCCTCCAAACACCGCTAGAGGGGAGTGTAGACAAAACAGTCTGAAAGACCAATTTCTGCCACAGTGACTTGGGCCCCTACGGAGCTGCAGAGGCTGAATATCATCCATCTTGATTGCTGACATGAGATGGAATAGAGCTGTCTCAAAAATACAAAATCTGCCTGTTGACTTTCCCACGGGATACCCCTGGTTTCTCACCAAGTAGCCACTGTGTCAGTTCTACTGTATCATAGAACAGAATTATAGAATCATAGAACCAGCCAGGTAGGAAAAGACCTCAGAGATCAACCAGTCCAACCCTTGATCCAACACCTCCGTGGTTACCAGACCATGGCACTGAGTGCCGTATCCAGTCTCATCTTGAAAACCTCCAGGGACGGTGAATCCACCACCTCCATGGGCAGCCCATTCCAATGTCTGATTACTCACTCTGTAAAAAGTTTCTTCCTCATATCCAACCAAAACCTCCCCTGGCACAGCTTAAAACTGTGCTCTCTTGTCCTACTGCTGGTTGCCTGGGAGAAGAGACCAACCCCCACCCGGCTACAACCTCTACGTTGGTAATCAAAGGAAGACAGAGGATAAAGTGGACCGTCTTTGGAAGGATAATGGGAGACATGGAAGCTGGCGCAGATGGCTTCTTATTCACTTTTTATTCTATTTATTCTTACTTTATTTATTTTATTTTATTTATTATTTTATTTATTTATTTATTATTTTATTTTATTTATTTAATATTTTATTTTATTTATTAATTTCTAAATTTTATTTTATATTTTATTTTTATTTTTATTTTTATTTTATTTTTATTTTATTTTATTTTTTATTTTTTATTATTTTTTAAATTATATTTTTATTATTTTTATTTTATTTTTATTTTTATTTTTATTTTTATTTATTTTTATTTATTTATTTAATGTATTATTTTATTTATTTATTTATTATTTTATTTTATTTATTTATTATTTTATTTTATTTATTAATTTCTAAATTTTATTTTATATTTTATTTTTATTTTTATTTTTTTTATTTAATGTATTATTTTATTTTATTTATTTATTATTTTATTTTTTATTTTAATTTTTATTTAATTTTTATTTATTTATTTAATTTATTATTTTATTTATTTATTTATTATTTTATTTATTTATTATTTTGTTTATTCTTATTTATTCTAATTTATTCTTATTCTATTTATTCTTATTTTATTTTTATTTTATTTATTTCTTATTATTCACTTTGCAAGGGTAGATGGTGGAAACATGGTATCACCTGCAGTAGCAGTTTTTGTTTGCAGACCCTATTTCTTTGAATTTTGCAAAAATGTGGATCTATCACATGATCTTAGAGCCTCTTCCAGAGCCTAAAGGGGTTCCAAGAGAGCTGGAGAGGGACTTTGAACAAGGGTCTGGAGAGATAGGATGAGAGGGAATGGCTTCTCACCACCAGAGAGAAGGGTTAGATGGGATACTGGGAAGGAATTCTTGGCTGTGAGGGTAGTGAGGCCCTGGCACAGGGAAGCTGTGGCTGCCCTGTCCCTAGAAGTGTTCAAGGCCAGGTTGGATGGAGCTTGGAGCAACCTGGTCTAGTGGAAGCTGTCTCTGTCCATGGCAGGGTGGTGGAACAAGATGGTCTTTAAGGTCCCTCCCAACCCAAACCAGTCTGTGATTCTGTGATTCTATGATTTTATGTGAGCTGCTCCTACTCTGATCACACTCAGTAGGGGTGCAGGGATCTTTGGGACTGCTGTTACTCACTGCAGAGAACGTAAGGGGCAAGGCTGATCTCACGAATCAGGCACAGGAGCCACTGCAGCTTGATCTAAAGAGACAACTTAATACAGATGTCAGCAGACAGCTGGGGTGGAAGGGCACTTTTGTGGCATTCCATGGTGTGGATATGCCTGGACATCCCTTTACAGCCAAAAGAAAGACATTGTCATTTCTTCGGTGTGAATCAGCTCATCTCTAAGTAACATCTGAAATCATGTGCTCTAACAGTGTCCTCACTGTGCTTGCTAAAATTTCTTTCATGTACTCCAGTATATTCCATACATTGCTATAGAGTCCCATTCCTTCTGCTCCTATCCATTCATTGATGTGTTTTTGGAATAATTATAGATGCCAGAAGATTGGTATTTTTCTAGTGAAGCTTTAACCTGGGAGGATACAATTTGGATTTTGGACAGAACTTAATATCCTACAACATATTTCTTTCTATCTTTTCTGAAAAGCTTTCCTCTGAAAACAGAGATAAAATGAAGGGACAAATGAGGGTATAAATAAGCAGAAAAATCAGAGATTTTTTAACCAAAATGTTTATTGCAGATCTTAACTCTCATACAACCTGAATTGATACTCCTATTTAACTTAAGAAAGAAATTATAGAAACAATGAAACAGGAAGCTCTTGAATAGATCTGATGGAAATTTGAAATTTTCAACTGAAGAACATTTTTGTAATTGGGAGGGAAAAGATATCTGTTTGCTGCTGAAATGTAAACATTGTGGAACTTCCTAAATAAGTAAATTAAAAAACATAGGGAAAAAAAAGAAATGTAACTGATGTCGCTGAAATGTTTTAGAAAATACAGAGTGATGTGTGCTAGGTGGGATGATGAGGATTTAGCAGTAAGTAAAGCCTTGACAGCCAGGATGAGGGTATCAGTTAGAGAGCTGTTTCACAAAGAATCTGCCTCCAAAGGAGTTGCAAAAAGTGTGTGAGTCAGACGACTGAAGAAAACAATGTCCTATCGGATGGGCCTTAAGCATTCGCTAATTAGGCGCAGAGTCCTCAAGGCAAGCTGAGAGTCAAGGGAGGGGTGTTCCTGGAGGGTATCCAGGTACCTGATACCTGTCATGTTCTGGTGGATCACGGATTGATAAATCCCTGCAGATGACCACAGCTCTCCTCTGTGAATTCCCAAGATACAGTTCCAGGGTTTGCAGGGTCAAATTTTGTGAACTCTAGGTCTTTTGTTTGTTTGTGTACGTGTGTGTTTGGCTGCTTCTTTAACAACTGAAAACAGTAATGTTACATTGGGAATTGTTCAAGGCCTTGGGATTGAGAAGAGGGTTGTGACACTGAGAGTGGGAGCTTGGGCACCCACTGAACAGAGCTGGAGGTAGGGCTGGGACAACTGGGACCTTTAAGACGTGATCACTAGAGATAAAATGTTCTTCATGGCTCAAGAGCTCCCATACATCTCTGGAGAGCATGGGGAATGGTCTGCAGGGAGTGACTACAGGTTGCAGGGGCAGTCTGTGAGGCACCACTGAAGCAGGGGGATCTGGTGGGGTGGGGATCTGGTCTGGGGCAGGAGGGACTCTGTGGAGAAGCTGGGCACCATCTCTGTGAGACTGGAGTGCCAGGGGTCTGCAGGCTGGGCCAGAGGGTGCCATGAAAGGCAAGGGTTGTGTTTCAGGACAGAGCAGCAGTGCTTGAGCCCGGGACCACAGGACGGGGGAACACCAAGGCTGGGACAGCAGTGATGTGTGGGCCAGGCTCATACACCTCTGCCCAGGCATCCTGGGAGCCTGGATGTCTCCTCTGCAAGTCCCACACTGACCAGAGACAAGTCTGAGGCACATGAGGCCTGAAAAGGTCTTGGTGTGGGCCAGCACTTGGCTTCTTTCTGGGACAGGACATATCAAAGGAGCTGCTTAGTGAAAGCATTTCTCCCTTCCTTTATTTTCCTGTAACTATGCTGTGATTTTCTGCTCCTGTCTCTTGGGAGAGCCACTTAGACTTTCTTCAGTTGTTCCATCACTAATAACCTCACAGGCCCCATTAAAACTACAGTAAAGTTCACCATCCTTCACCCTGTGTAATTTTTACCCAAGGGCTTGGTAGATTGAGTACGCTGGAACAAACTTTTTCTTACTGCTAATTTTCTGTTACAGTCATCAGGTGGCTAATAGGAGAAATAGTCTTTGAGAAAGGTTTGCTCTACTTCAACTTTTTAATTATGCAACAGAGGATTTCTTGTTTCTTATTCAAGACATGATGTCAATTAATATACTCCAAATGAACTTAGTAAGCATCATTCTCCTATGTTGTTGATGCTGTCAAACAAAACCAAGCAAAGTTATCTTTGTGGTCAAGCAACTTGTGGAATCTGTGTCTTTGGCTGTTTCTTTCAGGAGTCACAAAGGGCAAAGATGCCCATGATAAGATCGTCCCTCTCACCATCCTCAGAAACAGCACTGCATTGCAAATGTAGTGACAGCTCCAATTGCCACAGGTGCTCCTCTTGTGAAATTACCTGCACACTCAGGTAAAACTGTACCAAAAACTGTGACACAGATCAAATTTAAAAAAAAAAAAACAAATAGCATTTTCTAACACTTTGAAGATGAACACTTTCAAACTCTTTCACGACCACAAACCAACATAACCAACACAAGCTGAGTTGCCAGAGGCAGGCACATGATGAGAAGACACTCAAACCAAAGCATAGATATGAGCACTATAACATGAGAGAGCAAAGGTGGGGGTCAGTGATGGTGCTCATCCAAGAATTAAACAGACAAATATTTGGTAAGACAATTATCAGGCTGATGTAAAAAATATTTGATAGGTAGATAGGCAGGGAAATAAGAATTTTTATTAGTGGTGAAAGAAAGTTTTGTGGATAGTGAGATAGCTAAAGTAATAAGAACACAACTCTCGTGCACACATGGACTATACTTTTTTTCAAAAAATGAAAAATATAGATGCATGGGGAATATGGGGAATATTTGCTCGATTTCAGTCATCTTTAGAAAAGCAATCTTGGCAACCAAATTAAAGGATTAAAATTCAGGAAAAAGTTGATTTTTACCTGAATTGTGTATTTTTAATTTCCAAACAACAACTTTTCATTTAGAAATAGGTCAATATATACATTTAAAATAAAACTTTAATTTTAAGACATTAAGTGGATATGAACAAGCTAAAACATTTTACTTCAGGATGAATGACAGCAACTAACCATAGCCCAAAAGGAAACTAGCCAATGACCTGACTTGTCAAGAACCATGAAGAGAGGCAGGTGGATAGAGTAGATAATCACTTATGGTCATTAATCTGCTGTATTCCCTAGTCCACAAAGGGGAACTTTTGTGATCTTGCAGCAAAATTAAACAAAAAATTGTATTTTCATGCTATTTCCAGGAGGGCTGGATTATTTTTTCTTGCCTATGATCTTCCTTCACTTTTCTGAAGTGGGAGGAGAATCCAATGGGCTGAGTTTAGTTTCTTTCCTTTCTTTTCCTTTGAGAGAAAGCCGTATCAAAGAGAAGCAACAAACAGTAGTATTGCTGATTTCTGAAATTCCCAGCTTGTTACTTCAGAGGTGGTTGTGCCTCAGAAGGAAGGACTCCATGCTCTCATAAGGAGTAATTGTCACTAAGATTGTCTGTAGAAACTGACTACAGGTAAAGTCACAGAAATTATCCTTGAATATTCCCTAGAAGAAGACTTCCCTGACCTAACTTTTAGCTACTTACAAGCTAGGAATATCTCTCCTGATGTAGATCTACACAATTAACTTCTAAATGTGTTAAACCGCATGAGATAATCAGTAGTTTTACAGTCTCTTGCAGTGTGGTGTCCTTTTCACCTTTCTCCTTGTAAATATGAGAGGTGGAGCAGCCATATTCTGAGCCTTCTCCTTGTTTCAGTCACTTTCCTCCAGGAAAGACTTTTCTCCGTAAGGTTTTTTTCAGGGCAGTTTTCACCTCCTGGTTCCTAAGTGTGTAGATTAAGGGGTTCAGAGCTGGAGTGACAGCACTGTATATGAGAGTCACTTGCACATCCATTTGAGTGGAGTTTCCTGAGGAGGGTGGTGTATAATTGAGGAGCACTGGAATATAAAACAGTACTACAACAGTGAGATGGGAGGCACAGGTGGAGAAGAGTTTCCATCTTCCTTCCTGGGACTGGACTTTATAGAAGAGGAAGGAGATGATATGGAGGTAGGAAGGGACTACGAGAGTGAAGGGCCCTAAAACAATAGATGTGGTAACAACATTGAGGAGTGTCATGTTGAGTCTGGTCCTACTGCAAGCCAAATTCAGCAGTGGCTTGATGTCACAGAAGAAGTGCTGAATTTGGTTGTGGCCACAGAAACTCAGCTGAGAGGTCATGACTGAGTGCACCACAGCATGTACAAACCCAGTGGACCAGCTGGCCACAGCCAGCAGCAGACAAGTCCGTGGGCTCATGACCAGGGCATAGTGCAGAGGGTTGCAAATGGCCACGTATCGGTCGTAGGCCATCCCGGCCAGGAGCACAGCCTCCGTGCTGCCCAGGAAGTGGAAGAAGTGCAGCTGGGCCAAGCACCCCCCAAAAGAGATGGGCTGGTGCCCGAAGAGGAAGCCAGTCAACATCTTCGGAACAGTGACTGTGGAGAGGAACATATCCAGGCAGGACAGGTTCCCCAGGAAGAAGTACATTGGTGTGTGGAGCCGAGGCTCAGATATCACCACAATCACGATGATGCTGTTTCCCAGAAGAGTGGCTGAGTAGAGCAGCAGAAAGGAGGTGAAGAAAAAGTGCTGCAGCCCCTGGATATTGGTGAGACCCAAGAGGAGGAATTCACTGACCTCTGTTTGGTTCAGCATTGCTAGAACAGTAAGAAGCAAAGGCAAAATGTCTTTACAGTTGCGAGGAGTAACAGTATTACATAACTCGTTTGTATCTCTGCTATTTTAATACAAACAAGTGTAGAAGAGAGCAAAACATAACATTTGTAATCAAACACAAAACCTGCATAGGAACTCAAGAAATTAACATGGATAAAGACTTTTGCAGTCTTGAACTTTCTGTCTAGAACAGGGTAAAATATTGCAAAAGGAAAAATACTAAACCAGGAATGTCCATCTATGCATAACAGCTGAATATGTAAGGTGTAAAATATTGCTGCTTCTTCACCTTCAGCCACATCCATATTTCAGTTCTGCTTAGCTGTAACTTCCTGCTACATCTTTTTATCTCATCAACTGAGCTTCTAACTCATAACATTACTCCTGATGCTTTCTTTCTATTTACTGTTGTGCTTAGATTTCATTAAACCAGTTTAAACTTACACGTTTCTAATGGTTGCCATCTCTTCCAGACAGCTCTTTGATCTTAAAATTGCACCATTTACACTTTTTTTCATCAGCAGCCAGCAGGAGGTGCTCCAAGGTATCATACAATCATCATCATTTCTTCTGTATGTTGCTGAGAATAAAGGAAGAGGATGCCCCAGCATGCGATCCCAAATTGGTTTTGATAATGAACTGTATATTTTGCATAAAAGGTATCTTTTTTGAGCAGCAGTGGATGAATAGGACAAAAACCAGCACCTCATCTTCTACAACACCGTGATGGAGCAAGACTGAATTTGCAGGAGCCAGAATAGCTGGTGCAAGTTCCAGACAAATTCACTCATCCCACTGAGACAATGTCATGGAATCATTAAGGCTGGAAAAGACCTCTAAAATGACCAAGTGTGACCATCAACCAGGTCCAGGTCTTTTAAATGACAATGAGTAAACACACATTTTCACTTTTTTTTTCTGTTTCAGGTAAGTTTGTTTGTTACTGTGTATAAATTCCAGCCAAATTTGATAAAGAACAAAGTCTTGAGATCATTTTACCGGGGCAGGTAGGCACAGAGTTTTCCATCTTGCAGTATAGATGCAAATTCTACAAGGCAGATAGTTTTCTCAGTACATTCAATGCACTGATGATTAACACTGATGAATACAACTAATGCAAAAACAACTCCAAAATATTTCCTGTGAATAGATTAAAACACACATAGATACATTTCATCATCTTTGTTCCTTTGTACTATATGCTTTTATTGAAAAATAAATGATTTTTGAAAATCGGTACCATATATCTCCAGTCCAGTCACTCTTTTTCTCACACTTCTTCAGTTTATTATTTCAGCGTGAAAACAGTAAGCAAATAGAAAACTAAATTTATTTCTTAGTAAAAGAACATCAGTATGTAGCTTAAAGATAGTTTATGCACATATGTGTCCACTCTAAAAATCTGATCATACTGCCCTGAAAATGCTTTTAGTCCGCTGCTTGAACAAGCTCTCTTGGAAACATTAGATTTGATAATATTATAGACTTACCAAATTTTAGTCAGTCACCTGCTTTTGAAGAGGTATAGATGAAATTCTAGCTTTAAGACTCTTGCCTAAATACAAGTGCAAAGAAAAGACTTTGCCTGTTGCAGCTGCCTATTTTTCCAAGTACAAAAATTACACCTTTAAAAAAAGAGGTAATTGTGCACAAACCTCACATCAATACCCACAATACAATTTTCTCTGAGAGTGAGACAGAAAGCAAAGCTAAGGGCAAAATGACTCTTTTCATGGAGCTAAAAGACAGAGAATTTCTGTACTCCTTTTTCCTTCCATATCTACTTGGCACACTTGTGGCTGAGAGGTCAATACTGCAGGGGTGCAAAGGACTGCCACAAGTTCCCGGGGGCTGGTATTTATTCAGGTAGGATACAGGAGGCAGCTTTGCAAACTCTACCAGAAGTCTCTTATGACCTACTTAGAGGGTGAAAAAAAGTCTTCTATTCATGCCCAAATGGGCAAAATATCAACACCATCACATGGGAATTAAATTGCTTTCATCAGTCTCCTGTGATCTGTGAATCAATGGTGAGCTGCAGAGCACTGAACAAAGTGTTGTCTAAACATAATGCCCAGATGAGCCACCTGCAAAACACAAAGAATTCTGCAGAGACTAACTAATAACAAAAATATCCCCCAAAACAAACCACTAAGCCAATCCACCACTATGCACCCCCAAAATAATCCATCACAAATATCTCCATCTTGGTGCACAGAGTTTATGGCTCAAAATTCTTTTGGAAATAGAGGCATGAGTCATACAACCTCAGCTGAACTGAAGCAGTGTTTAGGCAACACTCCTTAAATTTCTTTCAAATATTAGAATTTGTGACTCCTAGTATGTGTTCCATAGATTCTGATGTGTTAAGATTTCTGATGTATTTGTATTGGCATATCACAAATAAGGAGGCATTTCTGGTCTCTTTGAAGACAAGACCATCCCAAACTTGCATCTTAATCATCATTTTCAATCCTGTGGGAAAATTTCCACAATTGTTTACAATTGCAACATGTTCAATTCTAGTCCAAGCAGTTCAGAGGTCAGTGTGTATATCCCACAGGAATTCCTCTTTCTAGGAAGGTGGCTTTACCATTTCCTCTATACAGGTCCTGGCAGCTCAGCTCCAGTCTGAGTATAGGTTTGGAAATCAAGCACATTCAATGTAACTTTGTAGAAACACCGAAAATGTAGTTTGGAATAAAGTTTTGCAATCTCTGGTCCTTCCTCTTCTCAAAGTAGGCCAACTGGAAAAGGTCTTGTCCAGTAAAGTTTTTAAAAATTTCAAGGATGTTTTGGCAAATTCTCTGGGCAGCCTGTTCCAAGTCTGAATATCCTAAAGGTGAAAAAGTATCTAACCCAAATTTCCCATGTTCTGTGTCACATCTTACCACTGTGCTACTCTGGGAATATGTAATATGATCTCCTAGGAAGGGACAAGAATGATGAAACCCAAAAGCTGTCTTTTCTGCAAAGTTGCTTTCTACCCAGTCATACCCTTGCCTTGCCTGCAGTGTTTACACTGACATGGAGGTGCTCTTTTCTCTGCCCCTCGATCATTGAAGGAGGGGGGGAGGAGAGAGCAGCTGGGTGGGTGTTTGTCTGTGCTTACCCCACCACAGGTATAGACACAGAAATGCCCCTCCACTTGCACAGTACAAGCCCAGCTGGCACATGTGTGAAGGTGGATGGGGAGAGGTGCCATC
>NW_016690237.1:5219574-5230534 GCF_001604755.1 Lepidothrix coronata | reverse complement strand
CCTTGTTAACCCCCTTCCTGTGATTGGGTGTTCCTGTAAGCCCCTTGAGACTTCTAATTGGTTACTCTGTGAATCCCCCTAAACCCTATAAATGTAACATCCCCAACAATAAACTCTCTCTTGCCTCCTCTCCACGCCGGTGTGCTGTCTCTGTGCCAGCCATGGGGCCACGTGGGTGCTGGCGGGAGGGGAGGGCACCTCTCCCCTCCAGGCTCGGGGCCTGAAAAATCCTGTCGCTGGAGTCCCCTTTCCCCATCCCGTCAAGACGTCGGAATGGTTCATCAGATGGAGATGGAACTAGAACTGGGCTCCCCCACGCTGTGGGTGGGGAAAGGGATCTAGAAAAAATGGTCATTGAACTCTTTCCAAGAGGTACAGGTGCCATTCCTGACTTCATTCCTTACCATACCTGTGACTGTGCAATAAGGATGAGGTTAGTGTCCTCAATTTCACTGTGTATTTCACTCTACCATAATGCAGTCCCAAATAGGAATTGACTGTTTTCTGACCGAAGGATATCAAACACTTTCCCTCTTTGTGCTGGAAAGTGAGTATGTATTCATGGTATCCTTGTGGTATTCATAGGATCACAGAATATCTGAAGCTGGAAGGGACACATAGGAATCAAGTCCCACTCCCTGCTCCTCACAGGACTAGGAACTAAACCATGTGACTAAGTGTGTTGTCCAGACACTCTCTGAACTCTGTCTGGGTTGGTGCTGTGACCACTTTCCTGGGGAGACTGTTCTGGTGACAAGTCATCAGAGGATGATGACAAACTTTTCCTAAAGACCCATGTTGCTAAGTATCTCCAAGCAAACATAACAGGAAATTTTTGTTCCATAAATCTGGAAGAGAAATGTAAAAGAGCAAATGATATGGAGAAGGACAAAAGGTCACTGTGGGGCTAATATTAATTTTGAGAAAGCAGATATTTTCTGAATTTATATATCTTCTATTTTAGTTTGAGAATCAATGCCTGTAATATGGTCTTCTTTTTTTGTTAATTTTATACTTTTAGAAAAATACATTCACTTTTATATTCACTCATTTCAATATAGAATACAACTACTGAAATTTTAATTTCATTAGTGTCCTATTAAGGAATTATTTGCCTCTTTCTTCCCTCTTCAGAAATACATAGAAGTCATTAGAATCACCTCTATTACATTTATTTAAGCATAGATGCAGTGCTTGATGACTATCAGTGTTCACAGCTGTAGTAAAATCATGAGACAGTTCTCGTAGGAAATAAAAAATTATCTCCAACCAACAACATGATGTCCAGAGTAACGGGAAACCAACTCTAGAACGAGACCAACCTTCGGGTCGTCTCAATTTAATAGAAAATGATAACACTGAAAGAGGGATCCAAAAGCTCCAGTTTGAACAGTTAGAGGGATTGATGGGAAAAACCACATCAATCACCTGTGTGTGCCTGGTTGACTACTAGAACTTCAGTACCCCATTTTTCTTCTGCAGTAGGTACCACTACATCTCTCCTAAATGACACTCTTCACATTCAGTGATCCTTTCCGTATGCTGGTCTAACACACCAAGGGCTGTGTCAGCCAAGAACAGGGAAGGCTGCAAAGCTACATTTGCTTCACAGATGCACCATGGGTCCCATTGTCTCATCCTTTACCACCCCACTTCTGATGCAACAGAAGTTGTATCTGATGCACCAAGGGGCAGTAGGAGGCATTTTAGAGCGTCTGATTGGCTTTTCATGGGCAGCAATGGCAAGCTGCCACTGGTCTTTATTGCTCTGAGGCAGCATAACTCACCATGTTTGTAAGTACAGCAGGTTCTCAAACATTTTCTCACTCTTCCCACATCAAATTAGGGTTCTTGTCCTGACATATCTATCCATTAGGTTTGCTAACTTAATTTCCCTCACCTTAAAGTAACAGAACCCAATTTCCTCCTCCTTCCGTCCTTTGCAACAGTGATTGCTACCGAGATCAGAGACACCAACCTGAGCTGAACAAACGTTAGAAGATCTACAGACTAATTTTTCCTGAACAGACCCCTTATTTATTTAGATTCTTTTGTCACATCATTCATCACAGCCATTAGGTTTAGGCTGTTCCTGTGATTCAGTTACACTTAATGTAGCAGTTCAGCTAATTGTGCTGCCTTGTACACACGGAAAAAGTTTTGTTTTATTTGCCTTTTGCTGAATTAACATTTTATTACCAAACACCAATTAATACCACTATTGAGCCTCCTGACAAAACAAACAATGATACTTACACCATATCACATTAGAGATTGAGATAATTCAAGGGAAATATGCCACTTATCTGAGAATTACTACATGGGCTTGTTTACAGTGTGAAACCTCACAAAAAACAAAAGGTCCTATTGTATCAGATATAAAGCAATAACAAAAATAAACTTGAACCCAAAACAAAGATCTCCCCTGCATACTACTTGGCAATTTGCTTTAGTGCTAACTTGCTTAATCAGGAACTTCAGTGCAAAAAGGTCCATTTTATGCTAGAAAATCAGCTCATTCCATGTTGCAACCTCTCCACGTTTCAGCTGAAACTGGACCTTGTCAGACTTATATAATATTGAATTGATTTTGATGAGGCATAGTGTTGTCCAAATTTTCAGGCATACTTGGCTACTGTTACCCTAAGTAATAAAGGCTATTCTTCGACAAGGACTATATTATCTTTATTAAACTTTATGACTAACTAATAAATTACTATATGAAATTAAGCTTTGTATATATACTGTGTATACATGTAAAAAACTGAATACACACACACACACACATATATATTCAAATGTATGTTCACACACACATTCACTTTTAGAAAAAACTATGTTAATTTCCTCTCAAGAAAAACCAGAACTCATGGGAAATAATTTTTATCGGAAGGACCATATCAAATTAGCAGAGAAACTGGTTGCATTTTCAGCACCATGGGTAATTTAGGTATAAACAATTCCAGAAGAACATTAATACATACATTTTAACAACCGTATTTCCTGATTGTTTCAGGCACCTAAACATGTGAATAGACCTTAAGGAGGTCTTTCAGAAGTGCTTAATTAGCAAATTTGTCCCCACTGCTTTTTGGAGAGAGTATTATGAGGATTCGCAATGGGCAGTACTTCAGAAATTAAAAAAAAAAAAAAAAAGAAAAATAATCAAACCATATGTTCACAGCATTTAGGGCTAAAAATCTGTGAAACCATTTGCACAATGACTCTCTTGTACACTCTCTTCTACCTGAAATTTTTATTCACCTGAGAAATATGAAAACTTGTCTCGTAACCTAATCTAGCCCTTCTTCCAAAGAAGGCAGGGTCACCTTCTGATCTTAATCTTTTCTCTTTCAGCTACTGTGAGAGTAAATTACCAGATGCCACCCAGGCACTGGAGCTGATGCAGGAACAGCTGATGAGCTCCTTCAGCCCCTGTGGTTGAGAAGATAATTGCCAACTGATACTATCTGCAATGAAAATAATTTTAATTTCTTTTTACTGAATATAATAGGTTTTGAACCAACTTGCCTCTCCACTTGAAGACAGTTTTTGAAAATCAGTTAACCTCCCAGAGAGATATAATCATAAGGTAGCTTGGCAAATCAATCAACAACTGAGATGTTGGCAGAATAGTCATATTTACTGGGAAAACCTCAGATCTGCCTGATGTTCATTATATGTATCTGAAATCTTCTGTGATGTTTCACAAGAGTTGTATTGCAGGTGGCTCTGGCAGTAACACAATTTTAGACTTCTACTACCTTTCCCTGGAAGCTCGTGCTTTCAGCGACTTTGAACTTTGTTAACTATTTTTCTTATTGTCTGCTGCCCAAGCTTTCATCCCTTCTTCAGTCAGCAATTTGGGGAGAAAGTTGAGCATGAGAATTGATGTAAAAATTTTTTTCAAAGATTTGAAAGGAAAATAAAACTATACCACTTCCAGTCTGTGAAAATGGCTTGAAATTCTAAATAAAATATCATTATAACCAAGAAATAATTATTATTTTCCTTGAGGACAGAAAAAAATTAATTCATATATGCTCAGGCTATAAAATCCTGGAAATCGCCTCTTCAGAACTTTCTAGGAGGTTGACTTCTCTTATCTGAGTAACCATGTGCACACACATATGAAAATAAGACTCATACAAACTCCAACTTCAAAGAACGTTTTGTTTTCCATAAAATATGCTCAATGCCTGCAAACAGTACTTCTTGCTTGCCAACTCTGCTCACTTTGCTCAGCTTCTGATGAAGGTTTGTTGGACTCCACAGTTATATACAGGACAATCTGCACTTTATTTCACTCACAAAGCCAACAATACCGACACGAGAAAAGGATTCATGTTTGTGCAAGGTCATAGCATTTTCAGTGATATCCAAAGAGGTTTTTCTTATGGTTTTCCCACAAATTTACCGGGCATACTGGATAAAGAAATTAGAGAAATCCTGGCATTTCTTAAGCTGGGAGCTAGCAGTTTCCCACCTGTAGCATTAAGCAGTTTATTTCATATTCTAAATATATTTTTATCACCCCATATAATGTACATAGTAAAGAAGTGTTGTGATTACAAAGTCACAAAGAGAGAAATAAGAAAATTACAGTGGTCTATGTTAATGAATTATCATGCAGTTGTTGATTACATAGTCACGTCCACCCGTAAGAGTCCTGTTTAACACAGTGCACAAGGCTGACTGTTCACAAAATGATCAACCATGCAGTATTTCTTTTTCTTCTCATAGGGTAACATATGTCCCTGTGCTTAATTTTCTGCACACCATCTAAACCTTGCACTGAATACATAATTATTCATTTTCTAATGGGCTTTCCCCTGGTGGTTTTTTTTCATAGTATCCTACTTATTAACAGAAATTAATGAATTTATCTTCATAATGTCCCTGTGGTATTTTGCCTCCCCATTTTACAGTACAGAATTGTCAAAAGTGCCAGCTAATTTGGGGTGGTAATTTGAGATGCCCAAGGTCTGATTTCTCAAAGAACGTAGCAGTATGCATGCTCAGAGTAGTGCTCCTATTTATCTTAGTGACTACTGCAAAAGCTCAGCAATTCTTCAAAGAAAAGATTGCAGAATCCTGAGTTGTAAACCCAAAGTGTGAGAATAGAGAATTTATATTAATTTTTAAAGAAAATCTCTGACAAAGGCAGGATGCAACTGGTTTTCTAGGAACATTCAGTAATTTTTATCACAATGCCTTTTGTTCATCTGTCTCATGCAGTGTCCATCTCCAAAGCATCAAGTGATCTTTCAGTCATGACAAAAAACTGATTCATGTTCAAACACTGTTCACCCTATATTTTTAATGAAGTGGGAGACTTGTGATCTTTAATTTCAATCTTCAGACAAAACACATATTCATATAGGGATGAATTAAACTTAACTTTATTTAGACATTTTCTAATGTCGGACTGCTGGGCAATTTTGCAGTTTAAAAATTCTTTCAGTGTAGCCTTGTAGCTTAGAATTAATTTCGACACAGAGGATGTGGTAAAAAAATAATAAGTTGAACAGCACCCATGTATGCTTGTGTCCCCATGCAAGAAAACCCATTGAAGCATAACTGGGGTTGTCATGTGTGCAGAGCAACCCTTCTTCCATTCTCCAAAGTATGATGGAAACTGGAAAAGGAAGGAAACACTTACTGTGTGGACCTCCCACTAGAGGGGTGGAAGAACACATTTGACCGGTGACTTTGGAGCCTCACAACAGAGCAGAAATGTTGAGATTCAAAAGCTGTTGATTTTCTACACTGGCAGAATTGTGAAGGGGTGTACATATATTGTAAGAACAGTAGGAAATCTGTGGCACTGCCCTGTTCCTATACACATGTACTGTTTGACTGGTTAAAGGATAAGGAGCACGAGTGTGGTGTTCTTCTCTGTCCTTCGAGCTGCAGGGAATGATGACAAAAGAACAAGGAAGAGCCACCAGATTCATACCTGGCTCAGAACCTGGGAATGGGGAAACATAAAAACATGAGCCTAGGGATGGCACATCATTGTTTGAGGAATGGTGGGCCAGTGAGGTCAGCCCTTCACTCTACATTCTCAGTGCAGGATAGGGATCCACATGACAGGAAAGATGTAATAGGTAATTGGTGTGTCAGAAACCATGGAAGCACTTGAGAATGGTCATATAGGAATTAGGACTTCTTCCCTCAAAAAGATGGAGGAATCAATAGCCCAACTACAATGATGGTGATGGTACGGTGGAGTGTTTATGGGTAAGAATCAGAGGCAAGGCCAACCAGGCAGATATCCTGATGGGAATCTGTTATAGACCACAAAACCACGATGAAGAGGCAGATGGAATATTCTATAAGCAGCTGGGAGAAGTCTTGCAATCACTGGCCCTTGTTCTCATGGTGGATTTCATCTTAACAAATGACTGCTGAAAATGAAGCACAGCAGAGAGAAAACAGTCTAAGAGGTTCCTGGAGTGTGTGGAAGATAACTTCTTACATGGTGAGTGAACCAGGGAAGGCGCCCTGCTGGACCTGCTGTTTGTGAACAGAGAAGGACTTGAGGGCAATCTGATAGTCAGCAGCAGGGCACAACAATTATGAAATGACCAAGGTGTTGATTCTCAGAGAAGCAAGGAGCAGGATCAGCAGAACCAATAACTTGGAATTCTAGAGGGCAGTCTTTGACCAGTTTCAAAGCATGTCTGATGGAGTTCCTTGGGAGGCAGTCCTGCAGCGCAAAGGAGAAAAAACATGAGGTGTCGGGGAAGAAGTCTGGCCTGGCCAGACAGAGACATTTCCCTGTAAATCTGTAGAATCTATGGAATGATTTTTGAGCCTAGTTTGAAGATTTGCCTGGAATCTGTCTCTCACTGTGGCTGATTGGAGATTGTTCACTTGGAGTCTCCTCCTTGGGATACTGCCCCTTTTAGGTTTGAATTTAAGATTGAAGTTAGGTGTACAGCGCACAAGTCGATGGTCTGTTTGGCATTCAGCACTAGGCATCACGCGGGTATGGTGGACATCGCAGACATCTCTCCGTCGCACCAAGACATAATCAATGAGGCGCCAATGCTTAGATCTGGGATGCATCCAGGTTGTCTTCAAACTATTTTTCTGCTGAAAGACAGTATTAGTGATGGTGAACTGTTGCTCCGCATAGAATTCAAGCAGAAGTCAATCATTATCATTGCAGTTTCCAACACCATGCTTGCCTAATATTCCTTTCCAGGCTTCAAAATTCTTACCTACTCTGGCGTTGAGATCACCAAGGATAATGACCTTATCATCTGCAGGAACCTTTTGGGTAAGGCAGCACAGGTCCGTGTAAAATTTATCTTTTTCAGCAGGGTCAGCTTGGAGAGTTGGGGCATATATACTAAAGAGGACAATGTGTTGCTTGTTGTGTAGTGGAAGGTGTAGGGAGATAATGCAGTCAGAATGACCTGTCGGCAGATTTTCGAGTTTAGGAACAATAGAGTTTTTAATCATGAAGCTGACTCCTGAGAGATGCTTTTCAGTTCTGGGTTTACCTGACCAAAAGAGTGTGTAACGGGCATCATGTTCTCTAAGGCTGCCTTCCTCGTGGAGACGAACTTCACTGAGAGCAGCAATGTCGATGCTGAGACGTGATAGTTCATGGGCAATTAGGGCAGAGTGACACTCAGGATGTCCACTATCTGCTGAATCAAGCATGGTTCTGATGTTTCAGCATGCTAGAGTCAATTTGGGTACATCTTTGGAGGCAGGTGTATATGCCTTTGTCTTTTGATCTTTGTGTGACCGCATTAGTAGAAGATGCGCGTTGGTCTGCGATTAACCAACCAGGTGAAGGGGGAGATGAGCTTTGGTTAGGTCACCTTTTCTAGGCCCCTCTCCTAGTGGAGCAAGCAGTGCTCTCCTTGAGAAAGGCTGCTTGGTCATTCAGGATGCTGCCCAAAGAGACTCCGGTCAGCCTCTAACGACCAATGTCCTGAATTGCCTGCATGCAGGGTTGGGTCTGCAGCTTTCAGTGCACCTTTCACCTGCCATTTTGACCCTCGCCCGTTGCTACAGGGTTTTACAAATGTGGATGTCATCCTTGAGCCTGCATAATGGATTTTTTAGGTGAGACGCAGCATGCACGGAACTGGACCCACCCTTTAATCCTAAGGTTCATCTATCAGGGCCTAGGAAGCTTGGACGCTGACAGTGAGATCCTCAGGACGTAGGTTTGATTAGAGTGACCTTCTCTTAGATGGATGGCCTCACAGGGCTAAGTGAGCTCCATCTACCCAGGTTTGGAGTTAGAGCTGTCCTTCTCCTAGGATGACTGCCAGAAGGCTAACGAGCTCATCCTGCCCATGGATGTAATTTTATCTAACCCTTTGGTTTGGACCTGTCTGGCATGGGAGACCCTACCAAAGTCATGTACCATCACCAGCATAGCTCACAACCGCATAGGGGTACACAGGCTTCTTTCCCATTCATAAAGGTTAGGGCAAGCCTTTCACTCCCTACTTTTCTACCATCCATCTATACTCAAACCCAGGGAAATACCCAGGAACATCCCTTTGTCCAGATCACCCTTTCAGGACTCCATATATAAACCAATAACAGACTAAACCTGAGCAGTAGCCGCAGGTGAGCCAAAACCAAACTGTTCCAGCTCCCGTACCCACCCGGGGCTTGTGCATCTCCCATGGCCCCAGCCCAGCCAAAACCCTCCAACCCGCCAGAAGAACTCGCTATCCACCCTGGCCTTATCCTTCCCCCATCGTATTACCACAGATCTTCACTCCTACTGCTCACCTGTGGCACTCCATACAGAGCTGCCCCTCCCAGCCTCCTGCTGGTCTGAGGACCCCTACAGGCTGCCCGACACCCTACCCCCAAAAATTGGACTGGGAATGGGCGGGGGGGGGGGATGAGTGGGCGGGGGGTAGGCAGAGGGGATGGTTGTGGGGATGAGCCGGAGGTAGGGGAGGGACGAGGGGGGGACAGACCAGAGGCGTTTTTACAAATACATAAACAACAAAAGGAGAGCTGAGGAGAATCTTCATCCTTTATTGGATGCCGGAGGAAACATGGTGACAATTGCTGAGGAAAAGGCCAAGGTACTTATTAGCTTCCTTGTCTCAGTATTTAATAGTGAGACCATTTATCCTCAGGGTATCCAGTCTCCTGAACTGGAAGACAGGGATGGGGAGCAGAATGAAGCCCTTGTAATCCAGGAGGAAAGGGTTACCACCTGCTATACCACTTAGACACATACAAAACTATAGGGGCAGATGAGATCCACCCAAAGATGCTGAGTGAACTGGTGAAAGTGTTCACTGAGCCACTTTCCATCATTTACCAGCAGTCCTGACTCACTGAGGAGGTCCCTGTTAACTGGACCTTAGCAAATGTGATGCCCATCTACAAAAAGGGTCAGAAGGAGGATCCAGGGAACTACAGATCTGTCAGCCTGACCTCGGTACTGGGGAAAGTCATGGAGCGCGTCATCTCAAGTGCCATCACAGGCATATGCAGGACAAAGAGGGGATCAGGCCCAGCCAGCACAGGTTTAGGAAAGACAGGTCCTGCTTGACCAACCTGATCTCCTTCTATGACAGGGTGACCTGCTCAGCGGAGGGAAAGTCTGTGTATGTTGTCTGACAAGACTTTAGCAAAACATTTCACATCATTTTCCACAGCATTTTCCTAGACAAGCTGGCAGCCCATGTCTTGGACAGGTTTTCTGGGTAAAATTCTGGCTGGATGACTGGGCCAAAAGGTGATGGTGAATGGAGTTACATCCTACTGGCAGCTAGTCACTAGTGATGTTCCCAAGGCTCAACACTGGGGCCAGTCCTATTTAATACTTTTTTGATGGTCTGGGCAAGGGAATCGAGTGCACCCTTCATCAGTTTGCAGATGACAGCAAGGTGGGCAGGAATATCAATTTGGTGGAGGGTAGGAAGGCTTTACAGAGGGATCCTGACATGCTGGATCAATAGGTCAAGGCCAATTGTGTGAGATTCAACAAGACCAAGCACCAGGTCCTGCACTTGGGTCACAACAATCACATGCATCATTACAGGCTTGGGGAAGAGTGGCTGGAAAGCTGCTCAGTAGAAAAGGATCTGGAGGTGATGGTTGACAGCCACCGAACATCAGCAAGCAGTGTGCCCAGGCATGTCCAGGTGGCCAAGAAGCTAAATGCATCTGGTTTGTGTCAACAACAGTGTGGCCAGCAGGACCAGGGTATTGATCATCCCCCTGTACTCAGCACTGACGAGTCCTCATTTTGAATCCTGTTTAGTTCAGGGCCCCTCGCTACAAAAAAGACACTGAAGTGGTGCTGGAGTGTGTCCAGAGAAGGGGCATAAACCTGGTGAAGGGTCTGGAGCACAAGTCTTATGAGGAGTGACTGAGGGAGCTAGAGCTGTTGAATCTGGAGAAGAGGATGCTCAGGATAGACCTTATCACTCTCTACAACTACTTAAAAGGAGGCTATTGTGAGATGGGCTTCAGTCTCTTCTCCTAAGTAACAAGTGACAGGACAAGAGGAAATGACCTCAAGCTACACCAGGGGAGGTTCAGGTTGGACATGAGGAAGAATTTCTTCACCATAAGGGTGACCAGGCATTGGAATAGGCTGTCCAGGGAAGTGGTTCAAACTCTGAAAAGTTCAGCTCTGAAAGTGTTCAAAAAATATGTAGATGTGGCAGCTAGGGACATGGTTTAGTAGTAGACTTGGTAGTGTTGGGTTAACAGTTGGACTAGATGATTTTAGAGGTCTTTTCAAACTAAACAATTCTATGATTCTATGATTTTATGATTCTATGATTTTATGATTCTATGATCAAGCAGCATCCCATTTAATTGTGAGACTGACAAGACTTTGCAAAGTGTGTATGAGCTTTCAGAGATGTATGAGGTGTATGATTTTTCACAAGTTTATAATTGGTCAGATTTGGGCAAATTTAGACAGTATGAGGTGCAGTCCTTATAT
>NW_016690237.1:5176905-5219110 GCF_001604755.1 Lepidothrix coronata | reverse complement strand
AAGTGAACATCCATTGATGGCATGTTCTTGATTCCTGTGTTTAAAATTGGGTTTGGCAAAATGTTCCATGTCCTCATCGTAATAAACTGTGCTGCTTCCTCTGTCACCGCAACATGATAAAATAAGTGAAATCATATAATCAACATATGAATATGTCACTTATAACTATGCTGTGCTTCTGCAAGATCTGTTACACAAGTGACATTTTATATAATTTTTGGCAGCAATGCTTTTAAGAAGCTTGAATGATATTCCAGATCTGATGTCATGGACCTGGTTTTAGATGGCCACATATGGAGACAAACCCATAAAAGAAGACGTTCAGCTTTTAAAATTTTCTAAATGGATATAAAAGTTTTGAAAGAATAAATTATTCACATAAAACTATTTTTAATAACCCAGACAGGAAAGTTCTGCCTCAAAAGAACAAAAGTAAAAATAATGTGGAATGTCTCCACCCATAATAAAAATATTCATATTTTGTATGTTTTCATTTAGTATTATTTATTTTCATCTTTCAGAGCATTGTGTTAAATTATTATAATACCTTATTTCTTGAGAGCAAAATAATCTGTGTTTAATATTCCGTAGGGGCAATTGTCCGTGTGGTCTTGTATTATCTTACTGGAACATCAAAACTTGTTTTAGATTTCTGCTAGTACCCCTCTGGTCAAATCCCATCTTCACATGGAAACTATTGGTTGAGATTGAGGACTGTCTTTTAAGTAGGGGGAGGAGAAAAAGACTCTTTCATACCTATAAATGGACCACCAAGGGATGTTTTGAAGATGGGATAAAGGCAAAACATACACTGTGTGAGAATGATTATTTAGGAACTTCTTTCATATGACTGCTTGGAAGTTTTGTTTCTAATAGGTCTGATGGCAGACCTGGGGAAATCTTACATTTCCATATGCTTTCTTTACTGTTCTCCTTATGAGTGTAGGCAAAGGCTCTTTAATGAGTAGCTGTTGTATACAGGAATGTCTTTTTTGAAAGATTTGTGCAACGGTTATTGACATTCATTGTACATATTTCTTAAAAGCCCCTGATAACCTCCTTGTTTATAAGGGTCCATTTTCAATAAGTATTTAATCTGATTGTGTAAGGTTTTAATCCCTCTTGTATAAAAAGCAAAACAGAATAACCAGTGACAGCTGCATTTTTGGACATTCAGGCAGGAACTGGCTGTCTTAGCTGCACTGTAGTCAGCAGAGAGAAACTGGAAGCCAAACTGATGGATATCTCAGTGTGGACTGCTTGCTAGAGGTATCTGTTCCTTTTCTATAGGGATAAACTAGATGATTTGATTGACTAGATGTGAGACAACTAACACTTGGTCAACTCAGCAAGCTAAATGTCGTGCTTTCATACAAATTTGCTTTTGGAGAGACTGCTAAGGATGTTATACTGTTTATCTAGAACATTGTTCCTGGACATCAAGGTGAAAGTACTACTCAAAAAGCCATCTTGCTGTAGCTCATTAGACATTCAGCAGATTATTTCCTCCTTACTGAAAAACTGTGAAGTCTGGTGTGGCAGCTGGAGACCAGGAACAACACTGAGTATCTTAGGTGATGCCAGATACCCATGCACGTACAATTATGTCCAGTCCCTGAATTCAGATACTTAACATTTAAATACTTGCAGCGTGATGTTCAATCTGACCTGCACTGCTCACCTGGCATTAAGAAGAAAATTCCTTTGTCATTGAGTTGTTGATTCTAAGGGGTATGTATACTCTGAAACACCCAGTGGTCACTGAGAAAGGATACTACATAAAAAGGGATCTCAGATAGGACTCATCCCAACTCAGTTTAAATACATGCTCACATCTGAGTTAATTGTCCTAAGCCTACATTAACATCAACAGAGAGAGGGAGAGAACTCTGGGCTATAATTCACCCAACTTACTTTTTGTATTTTCTTTAGAATGAAATGAATAGTATGAATAGTTCCCTAGAATTGGTGGGGGGGTTCTGTACTGACTATGAAGGGAATGGAGGGGGACTAGCTCTGAGGTAAGTTCTGTATTAGAGCTACATCTGGTGGTACGAACCACATGAGCTCTGACCATCACCCAACCAGCAGCACTCTGCAAAGGGACTCTGAAACAGAGCCTACTTTACAGAGGCATTTCTAATCTTGAAAGTAGTGGGGGAGCCTATGAGAGCTGCCCTCCCTCTGCAGCCAAAGTTACAATACTGACTCAGCAAAAAAGCTGAATTTGCTGCATTTGCCCAGTCCTTAACCTTTTCAGGGAGGAAGCAGTAGGGCCTAACTCAAGCAACAATTGTTACATTTTGTCACTACTTATTCTCCCTCTGCCTTGACTGTGTATGGGCTTGCCAGTATGAGTAAGAGAATCCCAGTGAATCCTTATATAGTTTTCCTCAGTAACATTTTTTTATCTTGTGTTCAGATGATGGCAGTTTCTAACGAATAAGGAAGCTGGTTTCTCATTGTATGAGGTCATGTGAGACTGATAGATATCTATAGGGGTATTTGAACCTCTCCATAGTGTATGGAAAACAACCTTCAAACTTCGGTGTTAAAGGAAAACAAGAATATGGGAATTTATCGTGCTGAATCAAACGAAAAATTTTGCCAGCCACTTCCACCATTACTAGTATATATTTTACACAAATAGGTGAAAAAAGTCTTCCAAGTAGTCTAAAGGGATTCTCTGTTACTGTTAGCACTCATGATTTAATCTGGACTTAGAATAGGCAGTGCGAAATTAGTTTACACCTCTTCATTTTCTTAAACTAATCATTCTATTTTCAGATACTGTGATGAGATCAGTAAGATCTCTTTACTGAAGATTTTGAAAAAGAAGATAAATATTAGGGATCCGGAAGGAAAATAAAAATTCTCCTGGAATGCAACCTAATTCCCTATATTGTACTTAGAATAGCAGTGCAAACAAAGTTCTCACTTTCTGGAAAGATAGAATTAATGCTGTACAAAACTGAGAGCTCATTTTCTCTTTTTTGTAAACACTTGAAAAAATATTTTGGCCTTATTTTTTCAGTATTTGCCTAGAGAAATCATTTTGATGACTTTTGTACTTGACATCCTGCAAAACATTATATATCTCCTATATAGTATTATATCAGGCAGAAATTGAAAGATAATGGTCCTGTGCATATGTCCCACTGGAATGTCAACATGAGCATCATGAAAGATTTTATCCCTGAAGATTTTGTTGCACTTGGTGGGACTGTTGCACCATGAAGAACCACATGCTTCTGAAGGGAAGTGTCTTGGGGGATTTTACAGGTTGGGTTTGGTGGAAGAAATACTGACTGCTTCAAGGTAGTCTCATGTAACCAGAGAGATAATAATATCTTATTTTCAGAAATTATGATGTGCATGTTGGTTGTTGAATTGATGTTTTAATCAAAAACCTACAGAAATCAAAGAATCCCTTTATTGTCATCAAACATGGTAACTTGCAGGGGCAGATTTTCTGACCAGGAAGGCTATCCTTTGTCTTCAGCTGTCTACCACTTTTTATGGTCTTCCTTCGTATGATCTGCATCTTCATCTGGTCTATGAGAATCCTTAAGCCTTCTTGCACTTAAAAAGTTAATATACTGAAGGATTAAACTGAATTTCTATGCAAAATATGATCATGATATTTTTCCAAAATACCCAGAGGCAGATGACTGTATTGTCAGAGTACTACAAGAACAGAAATACATCTGATACTACGAAGAAACATTCTACGTTGGTGTGCAGCCCAATAGCTTATCTCTGTCTTAGAAGACATATTTTTATTAGATTTGCTAAATCATTTTGCTCCTCAGGCTGGCTTTGTTTGTAAAATTTCTTTCTTTTCTTCAAAGACGCAGCTGCAAACGCCAAAGTAAATGCTGACAGAATATGTGAATGATGTCAGAACATTTGTATTTCATCTTCAACGCTTGTTTCTTTTAAAGCCATAAAATCACATCAAGACACCAAAAAGATTTGTTCTCTACTGTTTTAGAGCTAAGTTTACTACAACGTGTACTATCCTTTCCTCACCTACCTAACTCTCTGTTTCTTTTTTTAGTTCAGCTTTTTGCTGTCTGTGGATGTTGTCTATAATTCTGTCTATTCTTTATGTGTTTTGTAGTACAACAGTGTTCCAGATTCAGTTTTCTCTGAAATACTACCTTACTAAACATGATAAACAATAATTCATGAAGCTGTTGTTATAACAATGGGTATTGTCCACTGCCACCCTCCTTAATGTTTTATTTCTTACACCAGTGCAGGTAAAAAGAGTGGGTGAACTATGCATTTTATATTGACACAGAAGTGTCACCTCTGCAAAATAAAATGCTTATCTTTAGACAATGATCTTGAAAGACTAGATAAAGAAGGTGATAGGAACTTAATGAAGGTCAGCAAAGAGAAGTGCAAAGTCCTGCACCCGGGGACCAGAATAGGCTTGAGGATCACCAGCTGAAAAGCACCTTTGCAGCAAAGGCAAAGCTAGTAGACAACAAGTTAACCATGAGCTAGCAATGCAGCTTTGCAGAAAAGAAGGCCAATGGCATGCTGAGCTGCATTAGACAGAGCTTTGCCAGCATGTAGAGGTAGGTGATTCTTCCCCTCTGCTCAACTCTAGATATGACTGCCTAAGTGTCTTTTCTTGTCCTGTTTTTGGTTGGGATAGAGTTAATTTTCTCCCTAGTAGCTGGTACAGTGCTGTCTTTGGATTTAGTATGAGAATTATGCTGATAACATACCAATGTTTTAGCTGTCGCTAAGTAGTGTTTACCTTAAGACCAGGACTTTTCAGTTTCCCATGTTCTGCCAGTGAGGAGGTGCACAGGAAGCCGTAAGGGAGTGTGGCCAGGATAGCTGACCTGAACTGGCCCAAGAGATATTCCATACCATAGAAAATCATTTTCAGAACGTCTGGAACTGAGGGGAGTTGGCTGGTAGGGACTGATCATTGTTAAGGGATGGGCTGGGCATCACTCAGTGAGTGCTGAGCAATTGTATTGTGTATCACTTGTCTTTCCTGAGTTTTCTTCCCCTCTCTCTCTTTTTGTTATCTCCATTTTGTTATTGTTGTTGTTATTATATTTAATTTCTATTATTAAATTGCTCTTGTCTCAAACCACAGGTTTTACCCTTTTTTCTGGATTCCCCTCCCCATCCCACCAGGGGGCATGGGATGAGGGTGTGAGTGGCTGTGTGGTATTTAGTTGCTGGTTGAGGTTAAACCCCAATATTCTTAAACAATATCTGGAATAAAATTTAGATTTTAACAGCTAATGGAGGATGTCTATATTGCAGTGGTTATAAATTTTCTGACTCTGTGGTACAGTTAATGTACTTGCAGCACAAAGTGCACAAAGCTTTGTATGAGCAAGACGTTCAGTCATTACTTTCAAGTGTTCTTCCTGTCAAATTGATTATCCTTTTCTTAAAAGAGTAATTTAATTTTTATATGAACTTCCCTGTTGCTGCAAAAGCAGCACTGGAATAAGAGGTTCCTTAAGTTCTTTGTCTTTCAACTCATTTGTTTCCTCAGCTTCAAAGAGCCAAATCAAAATATCTTGCCACAGAATTAACACGAATTGGATTTTCTTTCAGTGTTCAACAGACATCAGATTCTGCCAACTGCCCAGCAGAATATGGGTAAATGCTGACAAATTCCTCCTTGACATACAACACAGCCCATTCATACTGATGTAGATTTATGAGAATGTTGCAAAATATTTTGCATGGGTTCTTTAACCACACATTCACATTAAACCAAATGGTGCTGTAAAAGACCTATATATAACATCTGAGGTAAAATAATACTGTAGAAACACATCATTCAATTGTCCAAATTTTGTCAATGCTATGGCAGTTAGATAGTCCCACTTTCTCCCTTTCCTTTGAGTGGACTGCTGAGAACAGTCCTATCTACTGAGTGCCATGGTAGCAGAAACAGCACCTCTACCAGGATGCTAACTGAAAACAATTCTAATTTGACTGATTTCAACACAAGATGTGGAATACTTCACAGTTCTGAGTATAATCCAAATCAATAGTAAGTACAGGCTCCCTTCTGACTGCCTCTTTTACCTCTTGTTTTTCAATCTACACCATATTAGTTCTGCTGTTTTAGTCTGGGGGGTGGTAGACTGCTGAGACTTTTTTGATGTGGAGATCTTCTCCAGTGCCTGGGTGTTTAAATCCTTGGTGTTGTTGATTGAGATCTAACACCTTCTGCAAAATAACTTGCAAGGGTCAGGAGACATTTGCACGCTGAGATACCATGAGCGATAACTCCACTCTGAACCATCTGCTAGACCCTTTGTTTGCTGCTGTTCTTTGTACTGAAATTCAAATATTTTGGAACGAATGGGGGGGGGAAATTGCACAAGAAGGCACATAACTCAGCTTTAGTTTATCAACAACAACTGCAAAATATGATAGGAAACAAAACATCTAATTCCAGTGGCTTTGCTGCATTCTGCTTTTATAGTGATTCATATGCAAATCTGATTCCAGCCTGTTTGGGGTGTTTTCTCCTTGTTTATTATGCAAAAACCCTGAGCAAACTTAATAAACAAAGGCAACATACTCAGAGGTGGAGCAGTTATTAGCAGGCCCACAGTGAGACTGAGTTAACTTCACAAATTCTAGATGAAGAATCTTTCATATGGAAATGGAAACTGAGGTCTTGGCTACCTAAAGAGAGAGAAATCCCAAAATGTGTCCATTTTCTAATAGTAACATCACTGCTTATGGCACGATTTACTGTAAAGTAGAGGTAGACTTTTGTCTGTATCTTTTAGTTTCATTTGGTCTATGACAATTTAATGCATTGGAAATGTGGTTGTTTGCCAAGCAGACCAGTGTGCCTGGTTCTGCTGTTCTGGTCTGTGTTTCTTTTGGATATCTGAGTGATGCTGGGCAATGCCTGTATGACCTGGTGAGTGGCTGTGTTGTCCCACTGCTTCTATGAATGCATTTAAATTGAGATAGAATACTTGAAAATCCACCCTTTAAGAATTTCAAGTGGAAAATCTTGTTGACCAAAATTATCTATATTTTATANTATCTATATCTATACCTGTTATTGTTGACCAAAAATATCTATAAATCCTTTCACTGTACCAAAGTGAGGTCACCTCCCCTGTCCCTCTCCCTGCTTAACCTTATAGCTCTGCATTTAGAGAATTCACAGGGTATGTAGAAATCAGCCCCCTCCCCCTCCCAGCTCTTCTTTTTAGTTAGAAGGACCTCCTGTGTTCATTAAAAACCATGGTACATTTGTGTATGCTGTTCTCACCCTTCTTTGGAAGCTCAGCTCTTTCACATAAAAACCCCTCTTCCAGACTGGCTGGGTCAGAGAGGATATATCACATCGCAGCCCAGAGATGCAGATGCCCACCAAAAAGGGGATTGGAGCTTTTCCCATCAACTTCATTCCACTACAGAGTCACAGGACAAAGCAGAGCTGTTTGTGCCAAGATACAACAGGATAGGTAATACATGTCCCTCTCCGTGTTAGTATTGATGACTTTAAGGTCCTTCCTAGTTCAGAGGTATACTATGGTATTTCTTAATTGTTTTAGGAATATCTCATACTTTAAGGGGATTGTGCTGATATGCTTCCTCTAATTTATATAATTTTGTAGAAGTGCAGAGAGTTAGTGTTAGAATATAGCTCGTTCTATCTGTAGGCCTTACGAGACCTACTGCCTACAATTTATCTACCCATCTTGTTTTCTTATCAAAAAGCCAAAACTGAGTCTGTTCTTCCCTTTAATAACCTTCCAGGAACACAGTGATAACTGTTACTTTTTAACAGAAGTCTTTTGCAGAACAATATAGAACAGGAAAACATTTATCAAAAAGTGGTGATACCTGAGCATATTGATAGAAAGAAAACAGAGAGGAACAAATCAAAACAGTCATGAGCTAATATCTGTACCTCTTTTATTCTGTATAATTATAATATTTATCATGGCTAGGTTTCGCAAATGAAGATTTGGGAAGGGCTCTACCTATGTTTGTTACAAGTGCGTTGGTGGCTAAAAAGGCCACTATGAGATAGGCATGTCTGGTTGCAAAAGGCACAACAGAAACCATACTCCAGAAATGCAAAGATATTCTTTGACCCATCTTCTGTTAACAATTTCAGCCTGTCTAGATATATGCAGGGATTTTTTTTAATACGGTGCCTATTGTTTCTTTTTCATAGTTATCCTCTAATACTAGGAAATCAGAAGCCCTAGACACAGAATAGGTAAACATGAAACCCATCACTAATCCAAGGGATTCCGATTTGAAAAAGAAATTGTGTTATTTCACAGTAAGGGAAAGGGACACAAGCTCCTTTGTCTGCAGCCTGTGACAGAGCTTTCCCAGTTGGGCAGCTGGGCTGCTCAGCCTTCACCTGCTTCCCTGGCCCTGACACACACAGGAAGGAGGAGAGAGAAACCCCCAAGAGATGCAACTTTTCACATTGCAAGTTAGGAGCTCCTCTCCAAGCTTGTCATATGGCAAAAGTGGATGCAGGAACCAGTTATTGCTCAGGGTGAGTGTACATCTTCTATTTCCCACCCACAAAACCCTGTGCCAGTAGTTGCCAGCAAGAAACCAAGCAGAAGCAAGACCTGCAGATAACATTAAACCAGCTCTCAAATCATAAGGGTTACAAAAAATTTCCATGAGAGGGGGAGTTATTATTGCATTTCTTCTCTTATTGCACAATACTGGTTTTTCAGCCACTAGGTTAGTCAGTGACAGATCTCTACTTAGATAGTCAGTGACAAAAGGTCAGTTGGGGTCACATCATCTTTTCCCATGGAAAATGCTGACTGTTTGCCATTGGTATTTTGACAAATTTAGACCTGTGTGGCTTTTCCAAAAAAAACCCCAAAACATTTTATCTAGTCCAGTTTTTCAAGCATGTAATAAGTGTGGCTGTACAGTTTCATCTTTGAAGCTCACGTTGTTTGCAGAAAAAGGAAAAAGCAAAATAAACTATATTTTGCTTGTCTGACTTTAGTGACTATAAAAATGTAAGTCACCAAAAAAAAAGCAGAAATGGTTTTGAAAGCTTTTGTAAGTACACTGTAAGAAAATTCTAGGTTCATTGCAGAAGAACTAACCATTTTCTGCTCAAAATTATGCATTTGATAATTGTGCAAAGCATATTTCCAAATAAATTTAAAAACCCTATTGTAATTTTAAAAAGCAGACAAGAACCAAACAAACACAAACAAAAGAAAAGGAAAGTAGAAGGTACAAGATTGGCTTTAATAAGTTCTGTTACTTGTTTTAACAAAAATGTGATTTCCTCCTATTCTTCTTTTCTCTGAAAATCAGACATCAAAGCAAATCAAACAGTAGAGATGTTCAGTCTATCAATCTAAATTGGCCCAGTACTGGTAAAATTGCATGAGGAAGAAATATACGGTATGTTAGTTCTGCTGTTGAGAAAACACAGTCCAAGTAGTCTGTACTACCATACGACACACAGTGGCTCCCTTTCTGTGCGATATAATTGGGAAATAAGATGTAGCATCTGATGGAGTCATGCCTTTGAAGAACATGACAACTTTTGAATAAATAAGAAGGAAGATGTGAAAGTTATTGTGTAGCCTCCTTCTCACTTTTTTTGAGGAGAAAAAAAGTACTTTGTTTTAAATGTATATAATTCCTCTTATTTTTTTCAGATGGGACATTTTTTAAATAATTTTTTTAAATAAATTTTTTAAATAAATATTTGAGATATTTGGGTGTTTCATTTGTTTTATTTCTATTTTTTTAATATACAATGTAAATAAGGTCGTATACATGTACATTTCTGTTTGTAAAATATAATAGTCTGTACTAAAAACTTACATGACTTTAACATTACAGTTCTGAAATGCTACTTAAACAGAACAATCCAACATTACTCTTTTTTATTTTTTTTTACACAATAAGTGGTTCAATTAAGGCATCTAGCCGGCTCTGCAGACAACCATATATTATGCATGTTTTGAAGAGGAAGTAACTAAGCAATATATTCTGGGCTTTACTTTCTTATTTATTCATATAATCATTACTGGAGCAGGTTCTTGTCTGTTGTAATTCACTGTATCTGGTTCTTATGCAATAATGGCAACTTATATAAGAACTGAGCTAAGATAGATTCTCCTTATCGAATTTTATGTAGCTTGAATTAGCTTAAAATTCAATGCATTCTTACATTGCTACTGAAACTTTGCACACTTACCTTTCAGAAAAATTTTCAGAAGTGCGAGGTGTACAAAAAAACCTCCAAAATTTGCATACACGTGTTGTAGAGAGGACAAGGCAAAATTGTTCTTGTAATTATGGGAAATCCCCTGTTAACATGTTAATCTTCTTAGTGAACAGTCAAATCTGAGGCAATATCAAGAAAATATTGGGCAATATGACTAAACTATCCTCCCAATTAAGTTTTCCAGTTATTGGCCAGAAAATTTCTTTATTTTTCCTTGTACAGGAAACTGGAGTACCTAGAAACAGACTTTGAAACTTAATCATCCATATTGCTATTTCCTATTCTCAAAAAGATCTGAAATTTAAGTTTTTAAAGCACTGAATTAAAACCACTTTACTAATCACTGTATTTTTCTGATATGTGAAATTTCCAAGTTGCACTATAAATTAGTGTGCATGCATAGTGAAAGTATGCAATTGTCAAAGGTTAGTCAACTGATAGTCATTTAATAAATAACTGATATGCAGTTATTGGAGCTAATTCAACACATAATCATAGTATATCTACAATACTTTATGCAGATCATACATACTTTTAACACTGAAATTTTTTTACAAAATTTGCTTTCAAATAGCATGTCACATAAGTGACATGAGAAAAATCAGAATAGACAAGATTTTTTTCTTTCTGAGCTCTAATTCCTTAGTATATCATATATTAAATTTAAGATTAAACATACTCTAAAATATGGTATGTTTAGAAAATTTTAGGACACTGTTCTAAAATTGTTTTTTAAAACTTTTTGTTAATTAAAAAAACCAACAAAACAAAACAAAGCAAACATTTTTAAAGAAAACCAAGAATCTAGCATATGCAATATGAGTAAATCCTAATTTGGTTCTACAGCTGCTGCTTGCACCAAACCCCAGTTTGAAATAAATGCTACTCATTTAAACATAAATACTGTTAAAAATGAACCTCAGCTCTAAAATAAAGACTATAAGATGCTGACTGTACAAAGACTGTAAGATACAGAGGACCTGACCTTTAGATGAGGCACTTGAAGTCCTGTCCTTTTCTATGGGATGTTACTTGCAGCACTACTTGCAGGATAAAATATGATTCAATCCTGTACATCCTCGCTCTTCTGTTCTTAGACATGGGCCTTATTTCTTCCTCATAAAACATTGAAGGCATGCTATGCAGTGCAAAGTTACACACTGGGAGAAGCAGTTTAGAAGAGCAAGAACCTCTAGTCTAAGGAAGGCTTGCAAAGCAGTACCCTATCACTGTGAAAAAGCACAGTATATAGTCTGGTCTTTGTGAGACAGCAAAACCTCTTCATTTGGGAAGAACAACAGTCTAGTTTGCACTGCTCTACATTCCATAAACATGAGGACTAAGTCTCAGCTCTACTGACATATATTATGGAGGACCTCTTGTCCTCTCCTGTCCATAGAGGAAAATAAGGCTCAGTTTATTCTGAGATTAATCCCAATTAGAAAAACAATCCTAGCTCTGTAAATTATCAGGAGTTTGCTTCAAACACTGAGTCTGCCCAAGTTATCTCAATTGTTGGGAAAGTACAGATCCAAAAAGAGATAACACAGCCCAGTGCCTTTGTTGAAGTGAATCTTATCATAATGATCTTTTTTATTCAGTCACTCCCCTAAACTCAACAGGATCTTTTATGTAATTTCCTAACACCTTCTGCATTGTGCAGATTTTATAAAGTCACATACATGTCATCATTCATTAAAATATGGAAGCCAGCAAAAGAAGCTATAGTGTTGGATGCTGGTATCAGGCAGGTAATCTGAGCTGCTTTGAGGTCACTATTTTCAGTCATTCCTGAAAAAGTGAAGATTTTTTCCTAAGGCCCCTGTTTGCCACTGTTCTTTTCATCCTCTTGTTGGCTTTCTGCCTCAGTGATGCACTCTGGCTCTTCATATTCTAGCTTGGTTTGAAGCACCACATGATCAGTTTTGTCTAGCCATTCCTAGGAAAATTAAAATATTGGTGTTGGCAGAGATGAGATATCAATCAAAAGAAACCTTGTTGTAAGACACTGATTTTCCTTTCATAATGGTTTCTTTCCAGGATAAGCCACAATGGAGAAGATGAAGAGGAAGCAATATAGACAAGCAGGACATCAGATAGTAGGATGGAAGAAAGACAGAATGGAAATAAAACAGACAGAACTTCATACAAATTCCACTTAATCTTGAGACCACGTTAAATAGATATTTGTGTTTAGTCAGGGCCTTTTGAAAATCTGAATGTGTGAAATATCTGGTGCTACCTCCTTGACAGACTTATGCATTCTTTGACCCAAGCCCTGACTTAATCTAAATTAAGACTGAGTTTACATGGAGATTTAGGCAACACAGCATATCTGTATTAAAGCTTCAGTATTAATTTGAATTTGTATCTTTTCTTTTCAGTTTTAGTTTAAAGCTACCATATACAAAAAGCTTTCATCTTGTTATGGAAAAATCATTACTGCTCTTTGATATTGTCATTGGGTTTGTCAATGTAAATATTTGGCCTGTTTCCACTCAGAGGAAACATAGTAGTAATTAAGATAAACACTAAAACAGCTAATACAGAAAACTACACCACATAGGTGATGTCAGGGACTTATGAGAAACATTAAGAAAGCAAAAACAAAAACTGTAATCTATTCATCTGTTAGCCATTCTGTGTCTAATAGTTTGGTGACTATGCACCTCTATGGCTAAGAAAGGATGCTTCCTACTGTGACTGATGCCTCCAAAAGCATGAAGTGCCACCACTGGCTCAGCACTCACTGGCTCAGCCATCACTCTGTCAGCACTTCACAAACATAAAGGGTAAGACCAGGCTGAAGCAAACTCCCTGACATATCATGTGCAGGAATGGATGCAAACACCACAATGTTATCACAGTGGATATTGTGCCTCTGGACACCTGTAAATTCTTCTCCAGCAGATTCTGTCTTTTATAACAAGTGTCTTTTCACAGTGCCAAAGCAGCACTACATTGATTATACGAGTCCTGGTATTTGCTCTGTGAATCTTGGTGATACTGCTCGAGGGGAAGGACTTTAGGGCTTTTGTCTTGGGTCAGAGTGCTTGTGCCTGTGACAGGGCAAAAATTGGTAGCTACTTTTAAATTATTCTCAACACTGTAGAGTTTACAGCCCTGCTAAGGTGATGCTTACCTGGAAGTTTCCATTATGATCATTTAAGAGATCAGCAAATACGTATTTTGGATCTGGTATAGCAGGCATGACTGACATCTGAAGCCTGCAAAAAGTAAAGAAAAATACAAATTGATGTTTCATTATAACATAGCCATTCATACAAAAATCCACTTCAGTGCAGTTCTGTACCCACAAATATATTTTACATGAGAGTACTCTAGTCTTGATTTCTTTTAAATGTGTTCTAAAGTAAAAAAAGCAGTTATAACAGTATGATAACACCATGAGGTTAAAGGTACTTTTTCTAATAAATTTTTGACCCAACCCCACTCTAGTAAAATCTGGACTTAATACAAACTTCCAGCTAGTCAGCAAGTGCCATTCTGCTCTATGCACTAGTCAGAGTTTTGCATTTTCTGGCCACATCTCCCTAGACAGGGAAGATGGTGCAGCAACCAGCTGTATTGGCTGGCTTAGAGAACACAAATGTAAATTTGAAACACAGAAGTATAGGAGAAAAAATGCAATTTATGATCTAAAAAGGTGATTGGAGTCCCAAATACTTTCATCTCTGAAAATACTGCATATTTAGCCTTTTTTTCCCCCCTAAAAAAAGCCAAAATCTGAGGCCTTCACAAGTTTCATTTGTTGTTTGGCAGTTTTGGTTTTTTTTTTTTTTTAATTGCAAATTCTAAACATGAACGGCATAATTCAGTTGCAAATCCAAATATTGATATTGTCTCATTAAAGTTGAATGCACTCAAGCTTACTTTATCCTTCTGCAAACAGACATTGAGTTTGATGAAGATTGACAAAAGAATGTCCTTTCAGAAGAAGTAACTAAAACGATTGACTTCTCAGGATTTAACTATATTTCTAAAAAAAAAATAAAAGAATTAAAGTGGAAGAGACAGAATTATAACCTGAAACATAGTCTTTTACCAGAATTATTTTGGTTTTGAAAATTAAAGGTCTTGGTGTTTGGAAGGTCAGAATGCATTATTCCTCAAAGAGTAATTAAGCTACTGACTTTTACATCTCCACAATGACTTCATTTATCCAATAGGAATTTTGATTGCTAAGACTTGATCGTGAATGATAGCTGTATTTTTGTGACATGTTAGTTAGTAGCAACCAACAAAACCATATTTACCTCTGCCGTTTACACAGAAGAATCAGGAGGATAATCATCATCAGAAGTACTGCCAGCAAGCAACTTAAAACAATTACTGTGTTTGACTGAGATGTTCTATCATCATCACATGAATCTAAGAATAATTACAAAAACAGTATGTCAAAAAATTATTTTTTGCTTTAACAATAAATGTTCCTAATCATGCTAGAATGCTAATTTTTCTTTAAAAAGAAGAAAAAAAACACAGAAAAGTTTTTAAGAACAAATAAAAGAAGTTTACTTGTTCAATTGATACTGAAAAGAAAACCTATACTCATCCAAACCTTTCAACAAAAGAAAACTGTGCTTTTATTTATCTAAATTGACCTGGACAGGACAAAGGAGTGGGCTTATAGGAAGGGTAGATGCATTATGAATGAATCAAGTATTTCTTCTCATCTTCATCATACTGTATTGACAGAGACAAAGCAACTTTGTATTAAGATCTGTATTGCATACATCTACTTACGATCACTAAAGCTGCAAATGCTATTTTACATGAAGCCTGAATGTCTTATCTCCCAACAGAAACCAAACAAACAAATCCAGCAAACAAAGCACCAGCAAATCACAAGAGCTAATACCCAGAAAGTAACTAGTGGCAGGACAACATCTAATATGCAGGAACCAAAAAAAAAAAAAAGCATTTGTGCATTTTTTGCATGCCAAGTATTCTACTTGAAGCTTTTGTAATGCAACCTCAAAACTCTGCCTCCTACTATTAACCTTCTGGTCTCCACATAAATACTCTTAAAAACTAAGTGATTATTCATATAGAAGCAACTGCTTAGCCTGTGCCATCTGCCTGCCCTGTTCAGCTTGCCAGGAAGCCACAAGTCAGGTTGTGGCCCCTAAGTAAGGTTTTCAGAGTTTATGAAATTTCTTGAGCTCATCTTTGTCCGTGGCTTGCTCTGATGTTAGATTCGGAGTCAATAATAACTTGCCCCAGTGAAGGAGCTATGTCAATGTCACTTCTGATCCAGGGGCACCCAGAGTCCCTGAACCATTAGTCTGTTTCCTCTGTGCTTTCCTTCCTTGCAGGTACCTCCTGGCAGCCTCTGGTCAAATGGTTCAGGTAGGGCTGATATATGGTCAGAGGTGCATAGGAAGACATGGTCCTCTGTGTTTCCTTGGAGGCAATTGCCAGACACATCTGAGGACATGCTTGTAGGCTCACAATTTGCATGGTGGAGGTCAGCACTGTGGCCACTACTGCACAGAGTACACATACCTATGCTCCAGGATTTCATCCCAGCTTTGCATATATAGATTTTCTTCAAGAGATCTAATAGCCCATTGCATTTTAGAGAACTCAGATCTTGGTACACTGGACATCTGAGTGTCTCATAATTGTGATAAAGCCTAGTGGGTAGCATTTTGTGCCAGCTGATATAATACAGAAGTGTTAGTATGGTGTGTGGTCTTTCCTTTACTACAACAAATCTGGGTTTTAGTTTTGGTAGTCAGTAGAAAAACTGTTTCATCAAAGATCTAATTGAAATCAATCGCATTCAGATGTATCTGTCTGGTGGGAAAGCAGTTCTCATACTGGCTTTACTTCCATTTATCCTCTTTTTCCCCATCATCCCTCCTGTTTTGATCCATCCAGCACCTATGAACACCAGACTTCTGTGACCTCTGGTCCAGTAGTCCAACTGGATATACTTTCAAAATAAATTGCATTCAAAAATGGGGCATCAAGGATTTTCTTAGGGTTCAGGTTTGTTGTCCAAATATCCTATGAGGGCACCCCCCACAACACCCACATTCACAGAACCCCCATGTATCACATCACTGTTACTGAGGGACCCTAGACTGTCCCTCAGTTACTCCAGTAACACAAATAATAAGAATATTCTTAACTTTGCTGATTATGACATAAATAGTTTGCTTTATGGGCCATCAGGAACAAAAGGGACAGAGTTAAACATGGGCAATTAGATATCCACATGAACTTTCTTTGATAACAGAAGACAGAGTACAATAGTGCAACATTCATTCACTGTGTGTTCCCAGCATCTTTTGCAGTCTTCCCTTCCCCTTTTGCAGTTAGACTATATATATATGTGTGTGTATATATGTGTGTGTGTGTGTGTAAATGTGTGTGTGTGTGTGTATACACATATACACACACACACACATATATATATGTATAAACTGTTACCTAATAACGTGCCATTCTTCCAAAATGTTTCTGCTTCCCAGTCACTGCTGTAATTAACTACGTTGCAGTGGGGTACTAGTCTCTTCAGTCTGACCCGGAAAGAATAGCATTTCCTCGAATCAAAGCCTTGATCTCCAACATGGCAACATCTGGAAGTTCTGGACTGAGAAGGAAGGTATACTGTTGTTAATTCTGATTTTCAAGGCAGTGCTTCAGAATGCTATACTCAGTCATGGCCACAAGACAAGGGATAGACCAACCCAAAACCTCAGAACTGAATGTTGACTTCTCTGCATTTCAAGGAATTCTGTTTCTTGATTAACTTTTTACTATTCATATCTATTCCACTTTGTATGATATTGAGTTGAAAGTCAGAACAACCATTACGTCATGCACTGTGTTACATCTGCATTTTTACAAAATACAAAGAAACTTCGATCCACAAAATATTTACAAGTTATATTTGAAAATTGAAAGATTTAAGTTGATGAAATAATATTTTGAAATACTTAGCAGCTAATTTGAAAATAAATAAAAATCCCATGTAATTTTGGTTTTTTCACACTATTTCATTAGTTTTTCTTATTTTTCTCTCTTTTGTCTACTCTGCTTTCTTCATTTATCTTTCCATACTCTTTTATTCTGAATGTGAGACTTTTCCCTTAGATTGTCCTTAGCTCTTTGGGTAGCAACTGAATATAACTCATAAAGTAAATTATTTCTGGCATTGCAGGAATCCAGGATCCTAAAAATCTAGATGTTTTCTGCTACCAGCCTTATTTGAAAATATAGGACAGGAGAACAATTTGAAAACAACTCTATTTCACATTCTATGGAGATGCTATTCCAGCTCCTTCCAGTGTTGATTAAAAACGGGGCATTCAACTCACTTGCCACTCTTTGTCAAACGTGCTTTTGTATTGAAGCTCAAGTCTCAAGCACTTCACAGCTCTCTCTGGTTTATTACAGCTCACAATAACTGTGTCCTCTTTCCAGAAGAAGGTCACATTTTCTGGTGGATTGGGCTTTACTAAAAAGAATAGAAACAAGTTTTGCTATAAACTCTGAAAAAGAAGCACCTCCCACTTAAAATTATTGTTGTTCCTTCCTTGTCTCAGTTTCCCTGAATAGTAAGTGGAGAAGGTGGACTTTCTTCTTGTTGGATTTGCTTTTGTGGCTGATCTCCCTATTGACCATCAGAGTGGAGCCTGGCACCACAACACTGCTCACCATTAGAGGTGCCACATTAAAGGTGGTTACTATCTTATGTCAGGAACCTATCGCAAGTGCTTAAGAAAGGACTCCAGTCTCCTCATACTCCCTGTAATTTAGAGAAAGAAAAAGGCTTCTTCATTGGAAACAAAGTGACAAATTCGGTATCATAAAGACTCCAGGACACACCTGTGCAGCTGCTGGAGGCTCTGTGGGATATGGTGGGGCATCTGCAAAAAGCTCTGGGTTCCTACCTGTGCACAACTGAATCTACCCATCAGTCTTTTCAGGTGGTCAGAAGACAATGCCATGGTTTGAACTACACAGATGGTTAATCTTTAGTAGTGGGAAATGAAGGGGTGTGAAGATTGCTGCCTGCTTTCTCAGTCCTGGTTCCCTTTTTGTATTATGAAAATGCTGCCCTCCTAATTTAAATACCTTAGTCTGGTGCTTGATGTTTTTTCTTTTTTATCTAACCCTTCTGAAATTCATTTTATTATCAGTGGGTGTTTAATAGCCAAAATTTGAGGATCAGTCTGCAGTTTTCCAAAATTTAGCAGATATTGTCAGAATTATGACATACAAAAGTATTCTCAAAATTCAATGCCTTGATAGATTTTTGTTTAATCTCTTTTGCTGAAACATTATAATCAATTTGGAATACACTTTTTTTTCCAGATAACTCTCCATTGTATATTTTCTACGAGATTTGTATTAGGAAAAAATCCTTCCACTTTAAATGCTGTAAATATGTGAAATTTCAGACGATTTTGATAAACTAATCTCACACTAGACATGAAATATGTATTTGGGGGCAGGAAAGATTTAACAGAAATAGGAATATCATCTCTCTGCTAGTAGTAGGATGTCCCTTTTACTCTGTACCAGAGCCACTCAACTAATTTCTGTTGATATCTGATGAGGGTTTTGTGACAGCAGCTTTGATAAGAAGTAGTTTGCTGCCTCATATTGCATGGAAGATGACAAAATAACAGAAGGTTGAAAATATGAGAAAGATCATAATTCTAACAGTCAGCACTAAGACAAAAAAACTATGAACTTTTATTAATTTTCCTGGTGCGATTACCGAGCAGGCCTGCACTAGACAAAGTACACCTACCTTTTTTTTTTTTTTTTTTTTTGTTCTGATTTTGAAATTGTATTTTGTGACAAATCTGACTGTCCTGTGCTATCTCACTTAGCTTCAGCTGCAGGCTGTAACTACTGGTGACAGCGAGGGGAAAAAATCAGCATGAAATAAGTATAATTTAGTTTTGACACACACACAAATAACATTTTATCTCTAATGTAACTGATTTATTTTCAAACTCAGACAATGGAGAATCAGTGAGGGTACTGGGACTATCAAAGTAGTTGTGACTTTGCATACTTACTATAAAAATCAGATTTTAATTTTTTAGAAAAAAGTTCTTCACTTCCGTTGCTGTTCCTAATAGAGATGGCAAGGGTGGGTCCTTCTGTCTTAAAAAGACACCCAAAATTATAATCTTGATCCAATAAATACATGGGACATGGCTTCCAAACTTTGTGCTTGCCTTCATCAAATCTATAAATGAAATAGTATTAGTAAATGGAAAACTTACCAGTTAGCACATGTCAATGCAATTAATTTCTGTTACTGTTATTAATTTTTCTTCCTTCTTTTTTTTTTCCCCAAACGTTCCTACCAAGGGAAGTCTGAGCATGGAATTTCTTGAAATGACAGATTTCACAGTGGTGTGAAGGAATTCATCGCTCAAAACTTATTGAAATTCTAGCCCTAGGCTTTGATGCAGTCTGACATAATCAAGTTTCCTTCGTGCTGTTGTTTTCTAATAAGAGAATTACTTGCTCAAACAGATACTTTTGTGATTCTTTTTCCAAAAATGTACTGCAAAAAGTTCTTTCACATATACTACCCAATAAGAAAAGATCAAGCATTATGACTGACTATAACCAAAATATTAAATTTCTGTTAGTCATTAATAATGTCAGTTAATAAAGAAAATATACACACATATGTGGAAAACCCACTTTCAATACTGTAATAAGCATTAGCATTTAGCACAATGGCAGAAGAGAGACAAATCTTTCACATAGTATCTGTGGTGACAGGCTACTCACCAGGCTTGTTGATTTGTACACTTCTGTAACAGTTTGAGAATATAAACAGGTTTCATGCTGGATATTAACAAATGTTAAAACCCTTTTCAGTTCACAGAAGACTCAAATAGACTTAGATATTTCAGCCTTCCAAAGCAAATCCTTAAAAAGAGAAGAATAGGCATTGACAATACTCACGTGTAAGAAAATGACACATTCTCATTGCGAAAAAGCTCTCTTGCTGCCCATGTGATCTGCATCTTCTCATTATTGAAATTGATTATTTTGGTCTTGATGGCATCTTCCAAACCTGCCCAGGACAATGACAGAGAGTATGGTTTCAGGAGTAAGTATGGAAAGCATTCCTTGATATTTATAGGCAACCAGTATTTCAAAGATACGTATGCAGTAGTCCCAGGTGATCATAAAATAAGAAGACATAAGAACTTCTAAAATACAAGAAAACAGTAAAATAACCTAGAGAGATTGAAATTATAATTTCAAAATAGCAAAATGAAAGCCTGCACAGCAACACTAGGGAAAGATTTGGCCCCATGGTCCCTTGGCCCAAAGATGTATACTGGGCCATGTGTATGCAATGCCTATACAGGGCGTATATGCAGGGCCTATGCCTTAAGGCCAGCTTATCCCCATAATACCTACTAAGGAAAACTATTTGGGAACTAATGCTATATGGAACCTCTGTGTAAACTGCCAAATGTTTACTGTAAGAAATAAGGAACTGACACCATTGTTCCAAACCAGTCAAGAGCCATAGGAATCCGGAGCAGGTCAGCACAAGTAGGGGTATTATATATTTGATCTATGTGGTTCTGGCCAATTTCACCTTAAATACAAGTGTGATCATTTAATGTTTTTTGACTGTACACAGATATTATTTCCTCTCGTGATCATTTCCTTGTTACAGTTCTTGCTAGGGAAACAGGTATTTTAATTCCATGTCCACCAGGATTTCACCAAAGATAGAACCTGGCATTGAAGAAATGGAGAAACTAAGAAGGCAGAAGGATTAGAAATCCATTCTATACTAAGGAGGAGGACAGATTATTTATTTTGTATTCTAGAAGATGTGAAATTGTATTTAATTTAATGAAAAAGATAGAGAAAGTTTATCTTGAATACCAGCAAGAAACCACTTGAAGGAAAAAACTGCAGACTGCTATCTCTAGCAATGAAGTGTCTATCACTAAAAACCTTTGCTGGAATATTCCTGCCTAGGAGGAAAATATAGGATTTTAGTTTTGATTGCTGTTTACATTTTATGCCACTCTGGACTTTCGAAGAGGTTTGCGGTGGAAAAATTTTAAATCATTTCTTATGAGTTTTCCATCACATCCAGTTGTTCTGATTGTTTCATGGGAATCACACATAACTATTCTCAGGGTTGCTATCTTTTGCTCCATAATCGATATTAAGTAAGCATTTTGCCTATTTTTATGCCTATATCTCTATGTCTAGATATTTTATGACTACTCTAGTTAAAGTTAGAACATTTTTGTATAGATGTATTTGTATTGTAGTACATTGTTTTGTCAAAATTATTCAAGATGGTTATGACAGAAATCCAGGAGATACTGGGTAGATGTAGCTGCAGGTTTCTGCTATGTGATTCATGGAGCTTTGGTAAAAAAGATTCTGCTCTTATTCAAAAGAAAGACTTGAAACTAACTCCTCCAGCTCCTAACTAATGCCTGCAGGCTTGTTCTGTATTGTTTTCTCAAACAGAAAATCTTGCGTGTCAGTACTACTACAAGCAGAGACAAAAATAGAAGTTAAGACCCTCAAAAGGTACAGTAAAATGGAGTTTATCCAGCCATTTCTACCTCTCTTACAGCAGACTACCTGCGTACCTCTTGTTTCCTAAGTTCTCAAGCTCTTTGTAAGTCCGCCTACAGGTCTAAGAGATGATTTTTTCTTTAACTAAAGCCACCAAGAAATATGATGGCAGAGTGTCTAATAGTGGATTCTTGGTCTGCAATTACACTAATACTTCTTAACTTTTATGAACTACATAGTTGTGCTCTGCAATATGTGTAGTGTAACTGAAATCCATATGACTTCTTGGACATATTTTCTATAAAGGTGGATAAATGTATATTTAATATATATTTGAATGTATAATTACATTTTCTCCATCTCTAAGCAAAACTGACATTTTAAAACCAAATATAAATGCAAATAATATAAATATAAATATAAATATAAATATAAATATAAAAATAAATGTTAGTGAATGGAGAATACTGTACTGTCCTGAGATAATTTTTATGAATTTAGACCAAATCCTTTCAATTCCCTCTAGAAGTAACAAAATATGTACTTTCTACTTTTTAATAATTAGTCTGATTGCAAATATTTTTGCTTTCAGAAAGAATTACTAATGATCATTCTTCAATTATGAAAATAAACCCAGGAAGAGTACTTGCTTTCTTAATTACATATTTTCAAGGATAATTAAATTCAAAATTAATTCCAATGCTGTTTCTATGTGTACAATATTTTGGCACAATGACAGAAAGCAAAATTCTGTTTGCAGGGCAAGATTTTGAAGAATTTTTCAAATCAAAAACAAGCAACATTCTTCAGTTTATTCTCAGAAGGTGGCTCTCTGCAAAGAGTTGTGCACACTCATCTTCCTGCACTTTGTGAAAATAATTGAAATAGCCTATGTGCTGAACTGAGGGGAAGGCTGTCTCACCTACAGGACGGCAAAAAGAGTGGGTGTCTGAGAGTCACATCTTGGGTGCAGCCAACTAATCTAAGATGTGCCAGGACTCTTACCAGATGAACAGTGTCAGCTCCAAACCCTCACTTGGATATGGGCAGCTCCACTGAAAAACATTGCAGTGAATTTTTCATTATTTGGAGAGAGAGCTCAACAACCAGTTTATCCTATTGCTCTCCAGTTGTGAGGTTGCAGCTGTTGGCCCAGGATGTGACAAATCATCTTGCATTGATTTCTAGTGGTCAGCAAATGGTGAAGGTTGGGTTTATATATGACTGGTCTCATGTTGCTCTGTGGTGTCAAGCTGCTAGTATCTGCTGTAGAGCTGCTAGCATCTGTAGACTGAAGGCAATTGTAAAGCAAAGAGACTACTTCACCAATGAAAAGTAGGTGTTTGAAGACATCTAATATCGGTAAAGGTTTGGGGGGATCTTGTACAATTTGCTAAGAAAAGCAGCTCTAACCATGGAATCATGGAATCATAGAATCTTCGGGTAGCCTGGATTGAAGGGGACCTTAAAGATCACTTAGCTTCAACCCCCCTGCCATGGACAGGGACACCTTCCACTAGACCAGGTTGCTGAGAGCTTCATCCAGCTCCGCCTAAAACACTTGTAGGGATGGCACATCCACAACCTCTCTGGGCAACCTGTTCCAGTGCCTCACAGTAAAGAATTTTTTCCTAATATCTAATCTTAACCTACTCTCTGTTATTTAAAGCCATTCCCCCTTGTCCTGTCACTACATGCCCTTGTAAAAAGCCTGTTTCTATCATAATCGCTCTGAGGTATTCAGTCAATTTGGTCACAAGGGCTGTACAGGCATAGAAAAAAGGAAGGAAGAGGGAAAAAGTAGTTTATAGCCTAAATACAAAATACCATTAACAGAAGAGAAGAAAGGAGAGGAAAAGATTGTTTTAGGTATCTCAAAGAGGGAAAAACTGCAATGCTGAGTTTTATCCCTCCAAGTTCAAAGTGCTAAAATAATATTATACTGCTGCTTTTTTTTTCCGAATTTTTATCTTACTGGGAAGTATAACTTTTTTTTTTTTTTGTAAATATGCTTATAGGGAAATTGTTGGAATTAAGAGAGATAGCATTGGTTCATTAACTGTGAGAGAGAACACACTGAAGTTTTTTATGTAAATTTTTTTTCACACACCTGACAATAACTATGGTGACAATATTTAGACTGAATTTGCTTCTCAAATAGGTGATGTGTGATTCGGAATCTTCTTGAACCTGTGACTATCCCGCAACCTGCCAGCAGAGAAGTAAAAGTAGAGATTTTGGTTGTAAGCCACCTTTCCATCTCTGCGCAGGCCAACTCTTGAAATCCTTTTTCAGGGCACCACATTTTCCCTCAATACAATGCAAAAAGGACACCAACACTAAAACCTTGATTTCCATAAAGTTATTTTAATGGGGTGTTCAGTCTCTTCAAACTCTGTGTGGATTAGTTGAGATAGGATTGTCTCTAGAGAAGGATAATAACAAAGAAACCAGAGGAACCACGTGGAATTTCCTCACATTACAGTAAAAAAGTAAAAACTGAGGGTCTGATCTGACTAGCCAGTTCAACAAAAGACATCATTTAATTCTGAACTTTAAATAACACTCATTATTCTCTATTTTTTTCATCTGTACTATAAATCTGCACTACTTATAGAGGCTGCAATTCAGAGATGAAGACTAAATCTTGGGTTTGGCAATGAACATATTTCAGATGACAAATAATATTGGTTTGGGTCCAGTCCTGCAGAGACCTATTCATGGACTTAACTTTATAACCTCTGAGTAGTCCACTTGACTTCAGCAGGATTAGTCAGTGTGCATCAACTTAAAAACATACATAAATATTTTTAGGATCAGAATATTTTTCTGCCAAAAATACCTACATATTATGAATTAAAATGTTGTGATTTTAGCATATAAATATAAACTCCCAAACCTGCACTTATTTAGCACTAAAATAGAAGGTAATGCAATATTAAATTTTTTAACAATAAATAGAAACAGTTAATTGAAATAAAGAGAAATTGTAATAAACTATCTGGTGATCTATTCTTGATATATATATTCTCTATACACATTCTTTCCTGTGCTCTAGTTTTTAAGGGCTTCATCAGAAATCAGTCTCAAAGTAATTAACTAGGAATGTAGGACAGAATCTTAACGATTTTTTATTGTTAAAGACTTTGTTTCTAGAGCTCTAGCCACAATTTTCTACTGTGCATCCTAATTTCATGGGGTTTATAGCCTTTTTGAATGCAGTATGGCTTGTGTTCTGTGTAAATTTACAGTAAATATTTACGTGCATTGTTTTTTGCATTGTTTCAAATTATAATGTGTAAATGTTGCATAATTCACATTTCAACAAGAAAAGGTGCATAGTCTAAGTGAGGTTTTTAAAGTTTGGATTAGATGGGCATCAAATCCTCTTAGGATATGTATGGATTTTCCTTCTGGTGATGTTTCCTTTTCGGTAACTATACACCTATACTTCTGCAGGCAAAATCATTCCTATATTCTGTTAAAGGAAACAGAACAGAGGGGACCGTTTTTCTCCCTTTATTTGTTATGGAAATTTTATGAATTCAACTGCAACGTCATGGATCATTCTCAGCAAATGTGCCAGATCTTCCACAGTAGTTGCAATTTTTTAAGGCCTTCTTCTAATTATGATCCTAGAGGCACAAAATAAAACAAAGCAACACATTTATAATTATCCTTTCTATTATGATAATGGATAGGTGAAAAGGTCAAAAATATTATAAATAAGGAATCACTGGGCTAAAAAATGGTGGCAGCAACTTTCTGTCTGAGCATGACCTCCTTGTCTAGTTGGTATGCAATATGTTGCAGTGCTGTAGGACACATACTGGTGCCCTGGAGCAAGAGCTTCAGAGAGAATTATCCAAGTCTACCTCTTCCATAAAACCAGACAGGGATTGGTAAGGTTATGCACAAGACTTTAACCTCACTGGCACTGCTGGGCACCTAATTTGTCTCAGGACAGAGAAGCATGGAAAATACCACGGTGGTGTGTGGAGAAAGCACTTCTACAGGGGAAAAAATTTCCTTGAGCATCAAATTATGCAGATGCAGCCATAAGCAAGGGTATGAGCAAGTACATTCCACCTCCAAGCCACTTTTCAAAGTTTATTACTGAGAAAAAATACTATTGAAGGGAAACATGTAAAAAGGCTTAATGTCATGGAATAGATAAAAAAAAAGAAAAAGGAAAGGCAGAATGTCAATCTGCAAAGATAACAGAATGGAACACGCATGTATTGGAACAGTTGCAACCTCATTGATACATAACAAAGAAGAAAAACCACTTTTGATTTCCTTACACTGATGAAACCTGATAAGTAATCACATGTTGAACTTCCGCATATTATAGCACACTGTACAGAAACTACTGGAGAATAAGACCCAGATCTGAACCTATAGTCTTTATTTACTCTCAATACTACTGATCTATGAAGAACAGTTTCTTTTTTTTAACTAGAACAAATTTAGGCAAAAGTGCAACTTATCGTGAACATGGCTGCTGAATTGAATGCACAGGACAGAGGCTGAATAGAAAATCTCTTTCCAAGAACGTAACAAGACAGAAAGGGAGAATTCTTTACATATATTTTGAGACATAATCGTAGAGTCCATCAAACTAAATGGTTTGTTTCAGTTTTTTTTTCCAGAAGATGGCTTACCTTTGCTAAGCATTATGACACTTTGCATCATATAAGCATCACAACTGAAATTTTCAAATTGTGTTCTACAAAGCCCTGCCATCAGTACAGCATGGCTGTAGGCGATTACCATCTCAGGGCAGGGAAGTCATGTGCCCTCACAGGACAGCCAGTGACTCACAGGAGCAATTAACCCTGAAAAATCAGGTGGTGCAGTATTGTTGAAAATGGTACTTACTATGGTGGAACAGAGAGCTGATTTATAGGTTGATGAGTTTATAACTTTAAAGCACTTCTTTTTCCTTATAAAGTGAGTGACAGAGAATTTGCAATGAATTAAAAAGAGTGAAGATTAGATTATTGATGTATGTGTTGGACTGTATGTTAGATTTGTGTAATGATCCATTTGCCTTTGGTAAGCTATAATTAGTGGCATTGCAGACAAATACATGAAGTAGAGATCTTATTTATTATCTTTATCAATTTTGCTGTCTAATAATACTTTTATCTTGATACTTTCTCAGGAATAAGATTGTTAGTATTTTCCCATAGTGTTCATTCTTTAAGGGTATTAAGCATGGAAGTCTTACCTGGAGTGTGTTTTATCCAATATTTGTTGAACGTGAAGGCTAATCTTTCCTGGATGAAATCTGCACTGTTATAATATATGTCTTAGAAAGTAAGTAGTCATGCTTAAAGAACAAACACAAGTTTAGCAAGATCTGCCTTCATTTTTAATTAGAAAACCTCCATAGAAATCTGTTATTATATTTATTTTTTTCTTAAGAATCCACTTTCATTTCTGCTGGATATGAATTTTTTTTTGTTCATTGTTTTCATCAAAAGAGTACTGAATATTGTAACACATGAGGTAAAGTACACACAGAAATATTGTTGGCTAATATATCAATTTCTTAAATAAATATCTTGGGATTTAAACTTACCAGAAGACTGTGCTTGAGAAGCCACAAGGTTGCCCAGTGTGATGATCATTGAACACGCTTGAAAGATGAGTCTCATGGTTGGAGTGACACAACAGACTATGAACACATGAGTAATCGTAATTTCTGGATTTACTGTTTGATCACTTTATACCAGAGGCTGGAAGGAACTGGAGGAAATGACTGCAGGAAATAAAATGTTCACAGATATCTAGCTACAGATAGATCAGAAGTGCAGGACCTTCTTTATACTATGTAACAAAACCAAAAAAAAACCCTTTAAAAATTAATTCCTCAGAATATGAGTCTTACTCTTGATATCTTTATCTTCTCAAAGCTGTATCAGTCAGAAGTGACTGATCCAAACAAGGACCAGGTTGCTGTGCATAGTTATGACTGCACAGAATAACAGAATCAATCACAGAATCACAGAATGGGTCTAGAGCGTTGAAAGGGACCACAGTGGAGCATCTGGTCCAACCTCCCTGCTGAAGCAGGGTCATCCTAGAGCACATGGTACAGAATTACTTCCAGAGGGTTCTTGAATATCTCCAGTGAGGGCGGCTCCACAACCTCTCTGAGCAATCTGTTCCAGTGCTCAGTCACCTGCACAGTAAAGATATTTTTTCCCCTGGACTACATTTTTCTTCCAGTGTCTCAAGTAGGGAGGGAGAGTAGAAGCTTTGTCAGCAACACATGGTACTAGGTAGGAAGCTGGATCATGGCTGGGAATACACCCAGAATTGCTGTCAGGATTTCTTTCTAGGCTTGTTTTCATTCCTCTCAGAGCTTTTCCTAAAATGTTTACCGTCCTTTTTAACCCAGCAGTACTGTTTGTCAGATGAAACCCTTTTCAGCTTTTCGCATATTCAAAGTCTCTGGCTAGGTAACGTGATATCAGTTTTGTATCTGGCTATTTATTTTTCTTTGGTTGGCTACTTTCACTATCTTATCCATTGCTTGTCCCAGGAAGACCCACTCAAATCTCAGTCATTCTTGGAAACCCCAGCGCGACTGTCTGACATACATACAGCATTCTGTTAACTGTCTAGCCCGTGCTTTGATCAAGTTCCTCCAGGGAGGCATTAATTCCTGGAACTAGAATAACAAGCAACACAAGAGTGAAATTCTAAACTAGGTCATAGGTGATAGATAATGGAAAGCTGAAATTGCTCACGGTTTCCACAGTCAGCATCACAAAAGCCAGTGAGATACACAAACAAAGGCAAACATCCCAAATCCTTTGGTTCCCCAGGACATGGCAACTCCCATATGTCCCTGTTTAGGTTAAAAACACATTTTCCTTCCAAAAAATGTGTCTCGTCTTTCCTTACAGAACACATGAGTGTGATGGAGCTGAATTTGTCCCTGTCTGCTTTTCATACAGATAAAACACCCTGGACTACAGACTTCCTAAGGTAGACCATTCTTTGGAGGAAACGGGTATGGAAAAATAATATAAAAAAGAAAAGATGTCTAAAATACCCTCTGGACTATAATTATTCTGATTTTGAGACACTTCCTCTAAAGTAAGGTCTAATTCTCAAGTGACAACAGTGCATTTTCACTCACCATTTCCTTCTACCAAGTATTTTGGAACCAGAAGTAATCATTCCTCCCACCAGTCTCAACTTCTTTTTCATATACTGAGGGCCTCTTGAAGTCAAACAAAATTTCTCTTTTTATGACTTTTGAACCCAAACCTAAGGCTGAGGTCTTGGGGAATAAAAAAAAAAAAGGCACCGGTTGTTTAAAAAAAAAAAACTGCTTGCATAAAGCTGATGCACTGTCAAACTATTTTTGCTAGTGCTGAGAGAAACATTAGATTTGGCACTTGAGGGACAGAGGGCCTAGGCACTTCCCACCTCCCCCCCATGCAGGCAGACACTGGCCCAGCCACCTGCCTCAGGTTCTGCTTACTAAAAGCCATCTCTGATTACCTGGTTTGATTTTTTTCATGAGCCCAGTCCATGAACTGGAAAGCTGCCTGTGAGCCACGGGATCTGTTCTTCCCCAGGACTTTTTCTGCCTGCCTGCCTACAGGAGTGTAGTTGATTAACTTGCCCATATCCTGTTGGTCATTGCTCCCAAGAGGACAAGGACAGAGCATTGTCACAATGTATCCCCTCTTCAGGGCTCACACACAGTGCAATGTTGGCATGTTTGGTCTGAGCAAACAAGATCCATCCTAATAGTGCAACTTCATGCAGGAACAGGGAAAGCAAATGGTGAGGGTGAGCTGAAAATCAGCAGCCACGGCTTCTGATGATGACTGCCAGTAGAGAAAATTCTTAGCAAGGCACACAGATGATGAGGACAATGCAAGTAATGCAAGTGAATTAAAAGAAGCCCTTTTGACTTCATTAAGAAGCCCTTTTGACTTCATTTTGCATCAAAACCACACAAACATCCCTTGGCCCTCTGCCAGCTCCTCCACCCATAGCAGCAGCTCTTGGGTGGCTGCACTTGCCAGCTGCAACCTCCAGCACCCTCACTGACTTTCCTCAGCTTCCTTCCTCTCTTTTTATTCCCCTTTCTATTATTTCATTGGTGTGTTAAATGGGTCTTTGATCACCGCAGAGCTCAGAAAAGCAAATTGTCTCAGTTTACTTTTTTCTTCACTTAGAACCAAAACAATTAATAGCCTGTGAGTAACTTTAATTTAGTGTTGCTTACTTACTCATGGCCTTGGTAGCAGACTCCATATAAAGCCCTGCAAAATAACAGGGATTACCTCTTTTTTTGCAGCAACGATCCCTTGTAATTTTTAGCATTAACAAGGAACAATTTCAGTGTGCTTTGAATGAGTGGGATAAAGGGAAGAGTGACACATTTATCTAAAATAGTGAGTCTCATCACCCCCTGACAAATCAGAAGAGTTAACTTGAGACAGTGCAGCCCATTGTTGTGACAGAACAACCTGATTCTGTGTTTTAACTAGCTACAAAGTACATGTGTAAAGATCTCTACTATACTCTCTGGACCCTTCTTCTACGCATGGGAAAAGCTATGGAGAGTATTTCTCAAGTACCTCTGGCATTCTTAAATTCACATTCTTGTTCAATTACTTTAAAAAGTGTCACTTGCTGGTCTTTCCTTTTATCATCATGGCTTGGCCTTTCCTAGCATTTTTTATGAATAACAGGAAAATAACGAAGGGAAAAAAACAAGCAAAGATGGCAGGTGGCCTGCAGGGATGGGCAAGGAGCTCATATTAGAAATCAGATATGAAAAGGAAGAACACAAGAGGTGACATCTCGTTGACCTTGCAGGGACAGGGATAGGAAAGTTAAGGCCAACATGGAGTTGAGCCTGTTAAGGGATGTGAAAGGCAATAAGAAAGGATTCACAAGTACCTAAAACAGTAAAACTAAGGAAGATATGGATCTGCTGCTGAATGAGGTAGGGAGCTTGATGACACAAATGGTACAGAAAATGCTGAAGTACCCAGTGCCTTCTATGCTTCAATCTTTACTAACAAGACCAACCTAGGCTTTGACACCAGCGGAAAAGTCTGGAGCCAAGAACACTCAACCTTAAGAGACAAAGACCAGGTTAGTGAGCATTTTATCAAACTCCATGTCCCTTAAGATTACATAAAATTAGAAACCTCAAGATTTAATGATATACAATAATAATAAATAAAATACATAAATACATTATTACAGTCCTGTAATGTTATGAAAGATTAGAGGGTAAAAATAACTTCTGTCACTTTCAGTTACTCTCCTTGGAAGAAGCCTGCTGCTTCCATCTCCCATATTTTGACCTATTTTTGAAATTTCCAATCCTCTGGCACTTTCCTTTGCAAAATACCCAACACAGCCTTGTTCTTTCCTGGTAAAAGGCAGGACTTCTGTCATCCAGGAACAATCTTGCATTGTAGGCAAGGGGCTTTATTCCCATATCCTAAAATGGTAAAGAAGCTGAGAGGAATGCAACCTGAAAGGACCCTGAACATATGTATGGTAAAAAGGTGTGACTTATTAAAGAATACATAATGGAAAATAGGAAATTATGGCGCATTACATGGGAGGAGAGAAAATGTAAATATTCATTTAGGAATTAATTTCTAGAAGAAAACATGCTTTACTGAGGTGAGTACATCCTTCTGTCTATGTATCTTCCCCTTTATTTAAAAAAAAAAATAAATCAGGGGAGACAATAAGAATCCTCAAACTAGTTACTGGTGTTTCCATTGCTAAAAAGAAAGAACAAGTGATGGAGCCAATACAAACCTAGTAATCTTTCCTTCTCCCACCATAAACCTATTTCATCCCATGTGTCTCACTTCTCCCCAAGCCTTCACCTACTGAGTGCAGGGGGTACAAGACCACATCAGGAATAAGTCAGGTTATTATTTAATCTTTCAGTGTTTGAACTACTTTCGAATATGTTCAACAAAACATGCAAGGCAAAGTGGTAAAACACCTCTTAGAAATCACAGCATGAATAGAGAAGATTTGGTGGTTAAATAACCATTTCAAGACTGGATCATAAGTTACTCAACAGCTGGGGCTGCTTTGCCAAAATTCTGACCTGCCTTTCAAGTCATGAGAGAAATAGTATTGTTTCTAAATCTAAACTTTCATGTCCCACACATAAGGAAACTGTGCACTGACCAATTTATTGCAGAGGTTCATGGCTATCACTGTTGTCATTTCAGCTTCTGGAGCCCATAATGGCATTTAGTTCTCATTTAGCAAGCTCGTGTGAAACTTAACTTCAGTGGAAGTTAAGATGTTAGAAAGTGCAAGGGAGAGAAAGAATAAGATTTGTTCTTGATTTGCTTCTGTGTTTGCTGAGAATAGATACCTGTCCCCAAGGGTGATGTGAGGGATGAGCCTGCAAAGGAAACAGGTGACAACCAACAAGGTTTTGGCTGCAACATGTGGATTATCTCTAGGGCACAAAGAAGACAGGGCACCAAGCAGACACTGATTTAATGTTGGTGTTCTTGCAAGGTGTTGAAGGCTCCTGCACATACTGGTGAGTCTCAAACAGTCAGGAAGCTCTGTGAAGTGCACCCCGGGATTTCCAGTCAGCTTCTCTCCCCCTCCTCCCCTGACTGCTGCAGACAGTGACAGGGAGGAGATAAGGATTCAGTTTAAGAGCTCTTCCGGAGAAGTATCTGCACATGCAGTTATATAGGAGATACTGAAAGTAAGATAAGAATATTAAGAATGATGTTTTTCCATACTACTTTTAGCTTTGTACGAATCCAGTTGCTTTCATGTATTATGACTAAATGCAGTTGATGGATTTTTCTGCTGCTGGGTGCCAAATTTGATATTGAGGCAAATTAGATTATTGAAATATATCTATTTTCTTGTTTACAGCTGTTTGGGCTTTCCACTGGAAAAGGCCAAGTGACAGACTGTTCCTGCAGCCTCTTGTGTGGCTTCAATGGTGCAAGCTACAGCAATAGCAAATGAATGTTCATAACCTTCCAGCTAGCAGTTCATTTCAAGAGATTGGGATCCAGTTCCAATAAGCACTGACTTACCTTGAAAAAACCAAAACCACCACATTTTACTCACTGATGATATTAAACGCTGTTGTTTTTTTCAGCAGCTTGCCAAGAAGAGGGTGTGTTGGAACAGGCTAAGTGCTTTCCACACTTACTATCTGTGCTCAACTTAACACCAAATGTTTGTGGCATGTAGAAAAAAAACATATCTAGAAAAAGAAAAAGAACATATCAGTGTAAAACAATGCTAGATTAAGTAGTCAGTAATCTCAGATGTACTGAGATGACTGCAGATTCTTTTCTTTGGAAAGGATTTTAATCCTTGTCTCAGGTATTTGTTTTGAAAGATGCAAGTAACACACTGATTTAATTTGCCAGGCAGATTATTGAATTTACTTCTACATTTTTTTTTTTGGGTAAAATTAACTCTTCACAAGAATAAACTGTCTAAAAGTTAAAGCATACGAGCAGTTACATTCTTCTGAAACTACTGAGCAAGGGATTCCAGGAACATAGGATTTTATTATTCTAACTGGAACTGATGTCTGTTGGTATTTTCTTATTGAGAATTTTTATTTGCTTTCTCATATCATTGCATTTCTATTCCCACATGGACTTTGACTGAGAATCATTACTTTTCACCTCTAACATGCCTAAATTCAATCACAGAAAGATCTGCAAAGCTGTTACTTGGAATTGAGCCCTGTGAACCTGTGATACACTGAACAGTTCATTTTAATTTTCATAGCAGATTAATTCTCTCATGAACCAACTGAACTTTCTGTTCCTGAAAACTCCCACATTCCACCATTGTTGTTGGCACTGTCTTAAAAATGTTACAGATTGCAATCACGATTTGAATATATTTTAGTGCTCAAGTTTATATCTTGCACAAAATCTGATAATATGAAAGATATTTTGAACAGCATTCCCTTGATCTTGAAATCAGATATTGGGTTAATTTAAATTAAGATTAAAATCAACAAGTATTTTAGGCCAGTTCTAGGGCAGTGCAGGAATCAGAATATGAGAGCAGTGGACCGTGAAGGAGAATCTCCTTATGCTGATGTTACTATCAGGAAAAAGGTATACCTCGGTCACAGTGGTGGATTTGGACATCTTATTGAGTCAAAGGAAATACAAACAAATACTTCTGTGCAAATAGCACAATGCACTGCATAAGTAGCTACAGATGGCAACTGTCCTTACTTTTCCAGGGTATTTAACACTAATGGGTTTTGATAGAGTATGAACTTTGGGAAGGGCTTTTGAATCATACTAAAACTTTGGGGGACTCTGAGAGGAGCTATAGATTTGCTGTTACAGTTTATCTAGACAAGGTTTGCTCTGAAGATTTTTATCTGCACTGAGCAGCAAGCAGGAAGCAGAGATCCCTGATCTCACAGCCCGAGGAGTCACCTACAGCATGTCATCTGAAAAGGGAGATAAACAAGGCATTTAAATTCTGCTCTTGCTCTAGGAAGATCATATTGCTTATTTTCTTTTCTTCTTCACCCAATTCTTTTAGCATCATCTATTTGAATACACCCCCCAGAACAGGCATATTTCCACATTAACTTTGCCTGTGTTTTATGAAAGGTGATTTCAATCTGACTAACAGCAAGTACTTTTCACGAAAGCCTGCTGTGATTCTTAAAACGGAGCAGATGAGGCACCCTATCAAGTGCCCAGCTCTCTGAAGCATTGCTTGAGGCTGTCCAAGAAGGAGCAGAGCTTCTTCTATAGCAGCAGGCTGGTGTGAGAGCTGTCATTGCTGGGGGGATCAAGAGAAATCGTGCTCCAACGACAAGCAATAGCTGGGAAAGTCTCCAGCATTTGGCAAGCTAAATGCAAGCAGTTTTGGACTCTGATGGGTCTCAAAGGGATTTTAGTAAGTGAGAACTCCTGAAAATTTAGTTCAAAAGCCAACCAGGTTTGATATAAAATAAGTGAAATATCAAAAGTAAGATTTTCTAATATTCACAAAAGAAACATGTAAAATGACCACTTTTTATAACTTATGCAAGAAATTGCGCCCCTTATATGTTAAAAATAAGATCTTTTGAGGCATCCTGAACTACTCACGCATCTTTCCACATTGTGTCAGGGACAAGGCAGTTTTTCATTTACAAACAGACATAATAAAATTATTTGTGTCTTGCAGGCAGCACAAGAGGAAAACAAGCAAATGGTGTCACCTGGCTTTGGGCTCTGTTTCTCGTGTCCACTTCTTCCTGGATCATGGGGGCTTCACTCTGCTCCCTGTCTCTGTCTTCCAGCTCAGGGGCTGTTTCTCCTTAGGTCTTACTATTAAAAACTGAGTTCTCTCCTGGTGTTTTAATGCTTTTGAGCATATGTGTGTGTGTGCATGTGCACATGCATATCTGTATGTATGCCTTTTAAACAAACAGATACATAAGTAAATACATGTATAATGGTAGTCCATGACAGTTTATTGCTATACAGACATATGAACATATATAAACACTCATGTATTTTATTATTTTACCCTGGGATGAATCATACACTTATTGTTCATATTTCTAGATCCAATGAAATCAAATTTCAAAAGTGATTTCAGTATGCACCTCAAAATAGTGAATAGTTAATACCCTCCACTATCCTGGAAGTCTAATATAGCAGTTAGTCTGCCTTCCTTGCTGGCTGCCACTTGTTAGAGTTTTTTAATACTTTTTTATATATATGTAAACTATATACATTTTAATATTTTTTATATCTATATGTGAATTATACACACACAGATAAAGTGAAAGAACTCACATGGAACGTGCAGTCTCTGTCTACACGGAAGTGCCTTTGGACGATGGACTTCATTCCTTAAGCATCACAGATTGGACTCAAAACTGGTACTGTTTTCTTAGGTTTGCCCAGATGTTAAGCACTAGTTGGCAAGTGTCCTCACTTACTGACTGTGCCAAGGGAGGTCTCAGGGAGGCAGCACTGTCAGCTGACATGAGCCTCTGCCCAGTGCTCCTTGAGATCCCATCCCATGTGGGGTCAGGAGCAGATCTGAGAGGGTGAGAGATCTAGTTTTGCACTCGGGCTTCAAACAGCGTCTTCCACAGGAGGACACAGCCATTTGAACATGCACCTTGGAGTGTGAGATCAGGGATGAACTGTCTGGGGATAAAGCTCTCCACAAACTCCTTAATAGGAAATAGCACCTACTTAAGTTAATACCCTGCTGTCACTAGTTGTGATGTTGGACTAATGAGTAACAACTTCGTGGATCTCAAGTGTGGACTCTCTGAGGAATATAGGGAAATGAAATGGCTTTGAATGCCTGAGTAACTGAAAAGTTCAAAACAACATAAATTTTAAAAATTAACATTTGAATTCATGCAGATCTGAGCTGAAAAGTATGATATAGCCAGGTACAGACATTGAAAAAGCAAAATCAGCTCCAGCTCTCCCTTCCTAGCAACACCAGCAAAGCTACAGTTACCAGTGTTTCACCTTTTAAATTATCTAGTGCTCTGTTTTCATTATGTTGCATTCTACAATGAAAATGAAGCACAGCTTCCTTTAATTCCTTCCATCCATATGGGGTTCAGTTTTGTGGGTTTTTTATTTTAATGTATTTATTCATTTAGCAAATAAACATCATGTGAAAAATATTATTTAAATGTATATCTATTGAAATTATTAAAGTATTTAAATCACCAACTGTAAAGCTTTCAGAAGTGCAAAGGGTAATTTCTCCAAAGTTCTGATTTCAATGAATTAAAAAATCAAATTACAATCTCAATAAAATATTTAAATGGGTTTTAATAAAAAACAGCATTAAGAATGTCAGTAATTTGGAGGGCCAAATACACAGTCCTCAATAATATCAATTTTGTTTGGAAAAATCTTTTCAGAAGGTAGTCATGTCTGGATGAAAACACTTCAGTCTTTGCTTAGTGAAAATGTTAGGTCACTTTGAATACACATGGAAGAACATAAACACTGTTTAGCTGACACAGGAGGGCACAGAAGCTTCATCCCTGTCATGGCAATAATTGTTTACATTCTTCTACAGACCTGATTACAAGACAGTGAGTTAAGGAAAGTAAAAATAAATAGACAAACACAAGTAAATGCACAAGAATGCAGAATAACATCGTGGAAGGAAAACATTTTTTAAAAGGTGGAAGGAAAAGATTATTGACTTAGAAACTTATGTTGTGATTCTGTTCTGCATTTGAGTTTCAAATGTCTTCCAAAATATTCTCATGATTTCACACATAATCAGTGTGACATGAAATTACAGTGACTGCTGATGCAAATGAGGTAATTGTGCACGCCAATTATGTGTTACATGCCTGTTGCCTTGTTTGAATAAGCAATTACTGAATTTATAGAGACAAGCATGTTAACTAGGAATGCATATTAGGCACATAGTTACCACCACTTAATTCAGAAAATCAGGCAAAGTAGAATTTAGCTGGGGGAATGGTTATGAATCTTGGCATTTTTCCTAGGCATAAAATTTTAGTTTCATTATATGAATTTCTTGCATTTATACCAGCTTATGCCCCAAAGTGATTTAGAAAATTAAATAAACTCAATAAAATCAGACACATGCCTAGCTAAACATAAGAATGGTCATTTTAACTGCTTTGGCACTCCAAGTTTCAGGGCAAATCTTGTGGAAGCAGAGTTGTCTGCGGAGAGCTCCTAATTTTTTTACTGAACTTTGGTTGCACCACTGGCAGATTAAATAGTCCCACATATTACAGGGCAGAGGAGAGAGTGAGGAGCCAACACACCGAAAACAAAATTTCATCCAGAGCGATGCCTGACACTTTCTACCTTTGTATGCTTGGCATCCTTAGATTGCCATTTTTATGCCCGATCTAAGAAGTGCTTTCAGCCGGTGCCACGACATCATACAGCAAGTAGTGATAACTCCTGGATCATCCAGAGTCTTTCAGATTTCTTTGATCATTGGCTGATCCAGACAAAGTCATTGGTGATTTCTAAGTCTCAAAATATCACGCATACATAAAAACTCAATTCTGTTTTAGCATTTGCTGAAAATGAAGCCATAATACGCGTTTGTTAAATTGAAAAACGAAAGCTTGTATTTAGTTGTTTCTGGTGGTGGTTTTATCTGTAGTCTCAATGCTAATTAGGCATTGATTATTCTAAACCAGAGATGTCAATATAAAGAGAAGACTCAGAACAACTTATTTTATTCTTTATTTCTATATAATTTTATAAAATAGATAAATTATAATTTTTGTAATATTTGTTTCAAATTACAAACTACATATTTTATAAACATTTCTATCTATTCCAAGTGATAAAAGCAATAATTTACTACTTTCTAAAGAACCCTCAACTGAAGGCCATAGAACTGGCAAGATACCTCTTCCAGACTCAATATCACAAATTTTTATTTCCCCACTGTAAGGCTATGTGTACCAATTGTGAGGATAAATCATATTTAGGAAATTGCCTGGATGTCCTGATTATAGCTGAATTACTTCATCTAATGAAAGTTTATATTTTGTATGTTTATAAAACCAAGAGAATATGTTGGCAAGAACTAACTCCCTGGAATATCTAACAAAATGAAAGGATTTGGGATCAGTCCTTTAGCCCCCACAGAAAGCTCAGCAGAGACCTGAAGTATATCATCTAAGCTGTCCTTCTTTTTGTTCCAGGTGTTGAGAGCATAAACTCTACCATTTCTGCACTTGAAATTCATGTTGCATAATTATATTTTGAACACTGATGGGCTTGCAAAGATGTGTAAACAACCTAGTTCTCTCTTTAAAAACAAAACAAAGCAAACAAAAAAAAAAAATCCTGAAACAACCTATCTTCTCCTCTTCTTTCCCCTCCTTTCCTTTCCTGTATCCTCCGAGAAGAACACAGTAGGTCTGATAAGCCTAAATTCTAATTTCATCTGTATGCAAATTGAAGGAAACAACAAGTCACCTTGTCTTACAACTGGTTTAAAAAATGGTGATTATTTATTTTGACTTTCTTCAACGGTCAGTCATTTTATTAAGTTCATATTTAACATAAGTTCCCTCTCTTTAGGGTAAGATTTAAACATTATAACTTCCTCCTGTCTGTTCACTACAACTTTCTGATGAACATACTTATGTTAAACCCATAGCAGTTGTTTGCAACCTCTGTGCAGCTTTGGGATTTCTGTGTCCACTTCAGGTTTGTAAAAGGTTTGAGTGCTTAAAAGCTTCTCTGTGATTTTTTTTCCAGGACTGTGCGTTGCTTTCTTAAAAGACAATGTCTTTTCTGACAAATCTTGTGTCATTATATATTCTTGCATAAACTTGACAAAGATTTTAGTATTACATTAGTATTATGACAGAAATTATTTTTGAGGGGTGACTGCCATTTTCTTACTTTGCTTGCAGCAAAATGACAAATAAAATTTAAAATTTTCTCTTTCTTTTTTGAAAACATTTTACATTGTTGTGGTTTTCACAAAGACAGAATTGTTTCAAATTGGATTCAGGTAAGTCTTCTGAACATTTGCAAAGTGCCTTTTTTTAAGTGTGTGTATGCAGTATATTGTGTTTGGTTTTGTCACTTGGAAGCTTTTCCAAACTGGGTTTTAGTTGGAGAAGTTCAAGCATCTATGTTTACCCAGCAGTGCTGCCTTCATAAAAATATGCAAGAATAACACGTAAATGTCTGTGTCTTGCTTGATGAAGAGTTACATGCTGTGTTTTTATAGTCATATATTTTAATTAATTTTATATTGTTAAAAAGTACTATGTAGAGTAATAAGGTAGCAAAAATCGAAATGCTTAGTGAAACACATTTTGCAGTGTCTTGAGGTTCACAAGCCCCAGACTTACGTTTTACATACTACTGCTTGATGTAGAATTATGTTGACTCATGTCAGTCCTGTGGTGTTTTACAGCTTTCATCTGTTCTCCAGTGAACCCATAAATGTAAAACTTTATGAACATGAAATTGGAAAGGAAAGTAAACTTTACACATTCCAACTTTCTTGCAGTTTGATTTTTGAACAAAAAAGTCCCAACAAAATGTAATCTGAACTATTTGCCTGTTTGCTTCAGCCCATGATAGCAAAATGCAACTTTTTCAGCAGATGAAAACTGTGATGAAAATTCAACACCAGAATTTTCTAATGCATATTTTTTCTTGCCATTGTGATAAAGAGTGATAATAATCCTATATATTTTTAAAAGTCTACACTAGAATTCAATATTTGTGTTTTATGCCTACACTTTTAATTGGTTTTTTTTTCACATAATTTAATAAGATTTCATTTCTTTGTTTTCCTTCTCATGTTGATTAGAGGTGAATTTCTAGTATAGAATAAACTCCTCACATCTACACGCCAAGCCTTACTAAGAAATCTCATGACAAGTTCATCCAAATTTTGGGGTCTCCCTAAAAGCGATGCTGTCTCAATACTCAACAGATGGTACTGGACACTTTGCAAGAGCTTTCTATCCTGCCTACCATCACCTTAGTCCAGTATACCAGAATGGCCTAGGGAGGGCTTGGGCTCTTTGCAGTTGTGGTAGACTTCTTAGTGGTAAAGAAAGCAGGGAAATAAATGAACATTTAATGATATTCCCTTGAAATGAACAAATGGCTGCCTCTCATACAACTAGCTAAACAAGTTTCTACTTCCTCAGGTCCCAATTTGTCTGGTAAATTGTATCAGAATCTCAAATTTCAAAAGGTATTTGTTCTGTTACTCTTTTAGTATGTGCCCCAAATAGTACTAAAGATTTAAAGTAGGTTTTGAGGGAAGAGCTTCTCGTGTGAGGAGGTGAGAGTCAAGTGATCTATTTATATACTGCATAGGTGATCCTACACTAAAGAGGATGGAAACTCCAGTTCTAACCACTGGGTATCTGGCAATCCTCTGCCTTCAGGGAAGACAATTTTGCATCCAGAAATATGGTACATAATATTTATCTTTTGCTATCTGAACAAATAATAACAATAAAAGTGTTCTTTTGCCTTTTAATGGCTCATCACACTGAAGATTGTCTGTGTCTAGAAGAACAAGAATGCAAAAATACTCAGAGCAATGTGATATCTTAGGTCCCCATGTCTAGGTAGAGTTTGGTTCTTTGTCCATTTTTTCACAAATACCAGTTATTTTTGGGCTGAAGGGGGGGTCTTTTCAGCTGGGACATTTTCTTGCTTTGTTGTCTTCTGATCCAGCTGCAGTCACTACTGACTGCTGAGAGGACCCTTCAGTACAAGATTAATTGGAAGTGAGTACGATACCATATTCTTAAAGAGGTAAATATGCTTAAAGGAGCAAGGGGAAAGCCAGCCTCTACTGCTGCATTAGCAGCAGTTTGTTTTTTTACTCAACAGCCTCCATTTTATTTTCTCTGTAACCTGTTTTAGAAAGGAAGCAGGGGCCCTTCTCAGAATTGCAGCAAATGTAATTGAATTTCAAATGTTGTTTTCAAACAAACAAACCATAGAAATGTTGAAGATGGGGAAATATAAGCTCAGTTTTCTAAAATGCTGTTCTACAGGCAAACACATGTTTCGAGTTAAGTTCAGCTCATTTCTGGTAACAATATTAACTTTGTGATGGCCATGACCAGCAGGCATATGGAGAATGGAGGGTGGCAGTCTTTATCAAATTAGATCTAAAGAGGAAGAACACGTATTTAAGGTTTTTTTTTTCCTTAGTACTTTTTAGAAGACAATCTGAAAAAGGTAAGTAGAGGCTGGGAGGGCTTATGGAAAGATCATATTGTTTAGGGCTGGAAGGAAGTATTCTGCTTTTGTTAAAGAACATCTTTTTGATATTATATTTTCTATTTACATCTGTTTAAAATGTGGTATGGAAAATCAGGCTGAAAATTTGTATCTGCTTTTCTGGAAAATTTTCTCCTTTGATTTGGTGTTTGGGTATGACTGAGTCCCTGTGCATATGAAAGGAAAAAAAATAGTTTTTATGCTGCATTGATATTTCATAACTAAATAGTTATATTCCCTGCTTTGCTTTTCTGAAATCCACTCAGCTACAGAGAATTTCAGCAATCCATGGATAACTGCAAGGAAATACTGTGTGCACCAACCCCTTGCCCTATCCCAGTTACGTGCTTACTGCTGAAGATGCTTCAGTGATGTGGAAGAGTCATAAAAACTAGTCATGGAGATTCTAACTAAAAAGGGCTTCCTGGGATCATACATTCACAAGAGTTTGGAATGTCACATCTCTATCAATTTGCATTGCTGATGAAAAGCACTTTTAATGCTAGCAAAGCCTATCTTTAAGTGACTTAAAAGGAATAAATACAAGCTTCCTCCTCCTCTGCTCCTCTGC